>NW_015114702.1:71180-91080 GCF_001443285.1 Poecilia latipinna | reverse complement strand
ATTACTGACGATTAGACAAACATTTTCTGCCGCTGAGAGAAAACCACTGCGCATGTCCTGGAGCGCCGTGCGCGAGTGAAAGGTGGGGAGGGGGAGTAACACGTAGTTGCTTGGATTTTAATTGGTGCGTTTTGCATTCGCTGAAAACAAAGATGTTAACAAATAAACTGGACAGTATGCTGCACGTTTAGTGATATTTTCACAGTTGCGGTCTCAACTGGTCTTGAAATAAAATGCCGAGTCCTCAGAGACCGAGACAAGACCGAGACCAAATGCGGTTGAGTCCGAGACGAGACCGAGACCATCAAAAAATGGTCTTAAGACCGGTCTCGAGACCAAGACCAATTTCGAGTACCACAACACTGCTCAGTGGTTTCCAAACATTTTCTGGGCCCCCCTATGGATTACAAATGGCTGTCTGGTTGAACGAGGCGGGGGCGGGGGGAAGAGAAGATTCTTAGAGACTCCCTGTCTCTAAGATTTGGGGGCAAAATGAATGTATGTAGCTGAACATAGACAACAACATCAGTAGCCTACAGGCTACCTGTTAGGCTTAAGGTGATGTATTGATATTAGCTAGTCATCTTTTAGCTAACATTACCTGCATCCAGCAGCTTTACTCAACTCAGTCGGTTAGTTTGGGGGAAAAACTGTGAAAAGTTCTTTGTGTTTTGCTGGTTTGCTGCCATGATTCTAACACACCTGTAGCTCTGTACAGCAGCAGGTCTCCTTCACACCTGTAAACCCAGTGTCGTAGCGCTCATGTTGCGTTTAAAGGCAGCTCGGAAAAACAGGTTGCAACATGTTAACAGATTAAACAGTTTTAACTGCTGATAAAAGTGACAGAGGACACGGATATGGGAAATGCGGAAGCCCCTACTGTATCAAATTGACATAGGAATAATAGAGAGTTGGCCATTCTAATACATTCTAATGTATTTGCTGCGTAAAGACTCAGCGCCCCCCCTGCAATGGCACAGCGCCCCCCTAGGGAGCGCGCCCCACAGTTTGGGAACCTCTGCCTTAATACATTCCATATACACTATCATGAATTTATGTGCTGATAAAATCACTCTGAGTTTAAAAAGAAAAGATTTCCTCATCAGCTGCAAGAACCGAAAGAAGACTGTTCATTCATAGTGATGGCATGCTGTTGACAGACAAAACATGGACAAATTGGATGTGGGGAATGTATACGTCACCCCTCTACACAAACGTATTGCATTTTTTTGTTGTTGCAGTTTGTGATGAGTCTTGTCTATTTGAGATTATCCAGCCTTAAGTTTGGCTTCATGGACTGCTGCATTTGAACCTCTCTTGTGTGTACTTAACCATTTTTGATGAAATGTGAAATTCAAATGAAAACATTTCATAGTACAATAGTGCAGTTTGGTCTGAAAGCCATGAAAGAGGCCAATTAAATAGCTATAACAAATGACCCAAATCTTTCTTTTAGTGTGGGGACACAGTCTCCTCTGTGACATGGACGCAGCAGCCTGTTTAAGACTCTCTCATTACAGAGCACTTTAGTTACTCTTTTTAACGAATGTCTTTGTCTCAAGTATGACCTGCTGTTGTGTTCATCAACATAATCAGTCAATATGACAGTGTGGCTCTAATATACATTTCCTTACTGGTTCAGAGCCCAGAAACACAGCCAAGTGCTGCTGCTGAATGCAGAGAATCTTTTCAAAATGAGTGTTTTAAAAATGTGGTACACCAGAAAAATCAAGATCTATTCCAACTGAGTTCCTGAAATTTAAGAGGGCTGTAATTTTTTTTATTGAAACAAGTCTTTCAAATTCACACAAGAAAACATATCAAGGTATTCACTTAATCTCAAAGCAGTCACTGTCAGAATAATAGGAAACTGTAATAGTTTAAATGAATATAAAGGCTAATATGACTTGTAGTTAAATTTTTACAGAACTTTCCTGTTTGATCTGGGTTTTTTGATGGCAATGTCCTTCAACACCAATTTAGTGAAACATGTAAGAGATCTGTTAGAATATTTTTGAAAATATTACAGTGGAGGAGTCACGTGCTGAGGTTGTGGGTAATGGCAGCACTGTAAGAAATCTGAACCCCTGTCGACATTACTGTAAAATTAAACTGGTAATATCTCGTCCTAGCATATTTCTCGACATTGGTGATCATCTGAAGTAAAGCTGTTAGATAATATGCCAGCTAGTCAGAAAAAACTAAGTGTACAAACTCGTCTACCAACTGTTGCTGCTGGAGAAGCAACGTTGCTAACTCTGCTAGCCAAGAAGAAAGCCAGAAAACGGATATCAATGGCTTGTTCACTGAGATTGCCAAGATTGGGGTGACAATAAATGTGTTTAGCAGCTCTGGGAACAAAAGGACGACCAAGAAAACGGGGCTCAACGAAAGAACATCAGACTGGTAGGACCAAAAGAGGGAAAAGAGACTGGATGTGCTTTGTCTGAATATGTGCAGAAAATATCTTCATGTGGACTGGGGCTGATGGGAAGCGGATATGCAATTGAACAATGCCACCAGAGCCCTGGGCCTCACCCTGGTCCTAAACAACCTCCACAATTCATAGGTGAGGCTTTTACGATATACAGCATGAGAAAAAATACTACTAACTACTGACAAGAAGAAGGGGGAGGACTGCAGGGTGTCATTTTTTGAGGATATGACCCAGGATCTTTCTGCAAAGCATAATCTGTTCTTCCCGATAATGAAAGAGCTGTGGCAATGCAAGATGAAGCACACACTGGCCCATCCAGCGACGCTGTGGTTCACATGGAGGGGCCAGCAGCTGAGCTTTTCTGATTCGCAGGAGGCGGAAACTTTCGTCCGAGAGAATATTAGGAACGTGGAGGACGGCGTCGAGCCAAAGGGATAAATGGAACAAGTAGAAAAGAGGAGAAATTATTACATCCGAAGGAGGTCGGGGATCACTGGGATGCTGTCTGGTCATAGTCTCGAAGAGGAGGCATAGTCTTCAGAACCCACACGGACCAAATAAGATCAGACTTTACTGCCAGCAGGGCTTTTACACTGCCATGTTCATTTTTAGAGTAGTGTTATTTTTTTGTTATTGTTAAACTGTTTCGGAAAATGTTCTGACAGTGTGGGGAAAAGTTGTTGTGTTTACAAGCGCACTTTGTGCAAGATATATTCTTGTTTTTCATTTAGATAAAAATGGATAGATGTTCTGTTAACAATGGTACGCTAATTAAAAGGAAAGAAGTCCTCAGTTACCTTAAGTTCTGATATAGGTTTTATACAAGAAACACATTTTGGAAATCAGGTAGAAGCTTTTAATGTGAGTGGGTTGGGAAAGTGTTTCATCGACGAATTCTGTATCCTCCAAAAATCAACTTAATTTTGTGTTACTGCAAAAGTACATGGACACGCTGGACGGGTCATATGCCTCCATAAAATAGGGCGAAGGTTATAATATGCAACAGTTATGCCTCGATTAGGGAAGATCCAAATTTTATGACTAACATTATTAATAAACTAGATACTTTTGATGGTCAGATTGTGAAGGAAGGAGATTTTAATGAGGTTCTAGAGGACTATAGATAGGAGTGGAGCCAAGGCATGTTCTAATACTAGAAGTAACTCTGCACCAATGGTTTTAAAGGAGGAAATCAGGTTAGTTGATATTTGGAGACTGATACATCCATTGGAAAGGGAATACATTTTATTCACACTCCCATAAAAATTACTCCCGGATTGATTATTTTTTAATTTCTGGGTCAAGTGTTAATTTAGTTGTGAACTGCGAGATAGGAGTGGTAGCTCTAACAGACCATGCTCCTGTGGAATTACACATAGATTTATAAGTTAAGAACAGTTGAGGCAGATGGAGATTAAACTCCAATATATTGCAGGATGAGCAGTTTGTGGCAACATTAAAAGATAAAATTGTTTTTTCTTTCTCTAGATGATAATATTGGAACTCAAACTGATTGGGAACTGTGTGGAAAGCTTTAAAGGTTTTTGTTGGGGGTAAATGTTTGGCTAACAGTTCAAAAAAAAGTGAAAGAAGACAGAAAAAAATACTGAATCTGGAGAAACAGATACGTGATTTGGAAAAACAATTGGTGGAAAACCATGAGGAGAGTAGGTTTACCAATTAAAATTTTATCTTAATGAAATTTACAATAAAAAGGCGGCGTACTCCCTGTGCAGGCTTGAAACAAATTATTATGAAAATGGGGAAAGAACAGGAGGTTTTATTGGCTGGACAACTTAAGCAATTAAAAAGGACGATAAACTGATGACATCTTCTGAAATTGATTTAGTATTTAAAATGTTTTATGAGGAATTTTATACATCTGAAAACATATCTAGCACAGAGGAATCGGAGTCCTTTTTTTGACAAAATAACCATACCAAAAATCATCCAAGAAGAAAAAATAGACTAGAGACACCCATAACAGAGGCTGAAGTTAGAAAAGCTATTACCAGTATGAAAACTGCAAAATCAGCTGGTATTGATGGCTTTACAGCTGAATACTGTCATAAATGTGTGGATATACTTGCTCCAGTTCTAACTGAAGTATATGAGGAGGCTTTCAATATGGCACACTCCCTGAAAGTTTTAACCAAGCTATAATAATACTTCTACCAAAAGTTGACAAAGACTCGATGGATCCAGATAACCACAGACCTATAAGTTTGATAAATGTGGACTGTAAAGTGTTTTCAAAAATTCTAGCCACCAGACTAGGTGTTGCCATGGATTGTTCATAAAGTTCAGGTGGGGTTTATTAAGCATCAGTCATCAGCTAATAACATGAGAAGACTGTTGGACCTTTTGTGGGAAAATGGAAAGAACAAGAATCTGGCTGGTGTCATAGTGCTGTTCATCAAAGCTGTCAACGTCATCAGAATCATTACTGTCCTCTTTAGAAGCTGTAGCCATAACGGCACACTAATGTGTTGTATCAGAGTTGATCTACTAAGGTATAGGGATAAATATGCAAATATCAGACCACTACTGTATCCACTATTGAGTAGCTGAAAAAATCTTTAGCGTGTGATGATTACATTGTCCTATGTGTCTCAAAAAGTCTGACCTGAGACCCTAAGGATGGATGATGGTGCTAGATTACAACTAGGTGCTTGGGGATAAATCAGTTTTATTGTTAATTGAATTTGCTATTATTTAAGATTTAAATTTTTGAAAAATCTGGATCTTTCTGTGAAATCCTTGGGCTTCCATAGTTCAGAGTGATATCGGTCTACCCAGGGCCTGACATCTTATTTTACTGCTTGTATTTATATGAACTTTGACTCCCGAATGGATGATTGAAATAAAAGCACGTTTATGAAGGTATTTTCTTTTGTAAGTTTTTAAGAAAAACAGAAAAAAGTAGAACCAAAGAAGTAAATTCAAATCGGATTTGGTATGAGAAAATGAAATTTAATTTTGAGGCCATACTGCCCTGGCCTAGCTGGAGCCAGAGCTCAGTCTGACTGAAGGAGCAATATTCCACAGACTGCAGTTGCCACAAAACATTTCTGCATATGTGCAACAGATTTCTCTTGGGAATGTTCAGAAAAAGGAAAAACATTGTAACTGCTGTTCTTCTGGTTGCTATTGGTCTTCAGTGCCTCCTTTGTTATCCCATTTAAGATGACTAAAAAAGACAGCTTTTAAGATTTTCTCTCACCTGAATGTATCAGATTGAAGACACAATTGACATGACTCTCATGTCAAATTCACCCATGTGGAAGTGTAACTCCAGTAGAACCAACCTCTAGCAAACAAACACGGCTGTAGCGCTGGCGGTAGTGATGCTCGCGCCGTTAGTCCACACATTTAGTCAGGCATTTTTGCCTCATCAGCCAACATTTAGGCAAAGAAGATGGGAATAAAATCTTCAGATGAAGTACATCAAGTCCATGAAGGAGAAGAATTCTTGGCTTATGTTCTATTGGCCAAGATAGAACATTAAGTTTAGGTAAAATTAGAAATAAATATAGAACCTGCTTTGTGTTCACTTTTTGGATACAGTTAATATTAACCCTCTTCTAAACCTTCAACCTGTATGTTTGAACCAATCCCAACAAAATTGTTAAAGATGGTGTAGTGACTATTTGTCCAAAAAAAACCAAAACAAAATAACAAAAAACTCAAGACTTAAGGTGATCAAAGCAAAAGTAAATGCAGCTCAAATAGCCACTTGATACACCAAAGAACTGCCAAAAATGCAGTTCTTTGCTGGTTTATTTCAAAGATGCAGGCAAAACATGTTACAAATGTCACAGGAGCTCTTGTTGTACTGTTTGGCTACCTGATTGTCTAACCTGCTCACCCATTGGCTGGCTGGAGGACGACTGAGTGACTGGTAGATTGGTAAATAAACCATATGACCAATCAAGTGCATAAAGAATTCCCTAAAACGTGTGTGTGTGTGTGTGTGTGTGTGTGTGTGTGTGTGTGTATATATATATGTGTGTGTGTGTATGTGAAACACCCATGTCCCAACCTGAAATTAACTAATTAATGAATTAGTAGCCAACAAATGTATTCTAAACAACTATAATTAATTAAAATTCTAATTATAAATCAACAAAAAAATTAAAATAAATTAATCTAAATACTAATATTTAACTGAAAATGGAGAAATGGTTCTGACAGCTATGTTTCCCTATTTTTCTTTTCCCACTGACTACTACCCCCATTTGTATATGTGATTATTCCATCTTTAGCAGAGAAGTAGAACAAGCTTTCAGAGCTACTACAACAAAATCTTCCCTTAAGAAAGTTGTTCTTATTTGATTGGATACAGTTTCACAGCTCATCATATCACTGAAACGACACTGATCAAAGATCACTAATGATACTCTTGGAAAACAAACTTGTCTAATTGTCCTGTTAGATCACAATGCTGTTTACGTTCTTCTCTTATAGAGGCTTGAATACAGGTCAAGGAAACAACTCTAAGCTGTTTTGTCATATTTGTCTGTGTTCACTTTGTTAATATTAAGGAGAAACATTCTTCACAGTTTTTGTGAACTACTGCAGAATTCAGTGTTTGGTTCAATTATTTTTTTAACTATATATTTCCTTCTGCTTGATGAAATTATACCTCATGGGATTCATTTCCACTGTTCTGATGATAATCAGCTATGTTCATCGTCAATGATCTGTTGCCCTGACAACCCACATCATGAAGGTCCTGAAGAGACTCCTGTTGGCCCACCTGACTAAGCAGATAGCACATATCAAGACACCACTGTGAGGATCACGTTCTTTGATTTCTCCAGTGTATTTAACACGATTCAGCCTGATCTGCTCTGTGAGAAACTCCAGAAGACACAGACGGAGTCCTCAACAATCACCTGGATCTATGACTACCTCACAAACAGACCACAGTTTGTGAGACTGAAGGACTGTGTGTCTAACCAGGTGGTCAGCAACCTGGTTAGACCTGTACTCTCACCGTTCCTTTTCACTCTACACTTCAGACTTCCAGCACAACTCTGACTTCTGTCATCTGTTGGAGCAGCAGCATCAGAACCAGGGACATAAAAAGGCTCAACAACCTGATAAAGAAGGCTGGTTCTGTTCTGGGGACGACTGTGGAACCTCTGGAGATGATGAAGCAAAGAAGGATTCTTTATAAGGTCAAAAATGTTATGGAAAACCCTGACAATCTTCTTCAGGAGACTGTCTTGGGAAAGCAGAGCATCTTCAGTCAGAGGCTTCTTCAGATTCGCTGTACTACATACCTCTACAGGAGATCTTTCCTGCCAACAGCCATCACAATAACTCTTTAAAGAATCTGAATTAATTACCTACAATATTTACTTTATTGATCCCAAAGGGAAATTATTTTTTAATTTGAATGTTTAAAATCGGGGGGGAATCCCCCACATACATGCTTCATATGGGAAGGGGTAGTAATAGGCTACCCTATGTTATGTAATAGTTATTGGGGCCTGCCCATAGCATTACATAGGGAAGAGCAGTGGTTACGAGTGGTCAATTTCTCTTATCTGTCTCTCTTCTTTTTTTTTCCATCACAATCCCGTTTGCTTCTGCGCTCTCTGCTTCCTTTACGCTCTCTGCTTCTTCTCTCTCTCTCATGTCAGAGAACGCAGCAACCCGATTGGCTGAAACTAGTCACATGGATTATACATAAATGTAACCCTTCAGAATAAGAGAGTTCGCTGACAAAGCAAAACTGGTTTATACAGTTTCTCTAATAAATTAAAATATATAAAAAAAATCAAAATACATCAATTTTAATGTCTCTAATTGTTGCTCTTTTTATATATATATTTTTAACAATTTTAAGATCGATTAATTCCCTATTTATTCTCCTATTTATTTATTTCCTATTTATCTAATTTACTATTATTTTTATGAAGAGGCTATTTCAACCTGGGTTACACGTGCACCCCCACAAAAGTGGTATCAAAACATGCGGCTCGATCTCGAGAAGGGAGCTATTACTTTTATTGGGATTCGGAGTTACCATGGCGACGTAATTCATGAAGACCGACCCCCCAAAATCCCATTAAAGTCAATGGAGCGAGGAAAAAAAAAAACAATCCTTGAAATACCCTATTTTTGAAGAATCTCTGCGTCATCATACATTGACGTAGAAATGCCATTTAAATTTCAGTTTGGAGATACGTCCGTGATCTCTTCTAAAGTGAAGACAGTACATCATCAGTACGAATTACGGTTTGTCCACAGCTTGTCTCCAAGCGACCCAAAGTTTTTGATTTTTCGTAAAATTAGAGTGTAACTGAAACCAACTGCCGCTCCGCTAGAGTGAGAAAAAGAGTTGATTTCTGACCCCAAAATAATTTTTAAATCGCCGCCACGCCTACAGGTATCGCTATATTGGTATCAAAGTCAGTCATGATATTGATACGCACGCCTGCTCCCATAAAATGTTTTCGAAATTTCCCTAGGGCTTACTTTTTTCTTTCAAGGTGCTTTAGAGCAAAGTCATGGGACAGGCTAATCTGACGCTCTCATCAAGTCTTTTCCATACATTTCTGAAAAAGTTCAGAGCTCAGCGCACACCATTTTTCTCTTATTGTTGTTATTACTGTGAGCAGGGGCGCAACTACATATTATTCAGGTAGATGTGAAAACATAAATCAGCCCCCCCCCCAGTCCCCCCCAAAGGAAGATACGTAAGAGTGAAGGAGCGTAGAAAACATACGGTCACTTTATCCGTATGGCTGACCGTATGTTTAACCCCCCTCCCCCCGAGACGAAGACACGTGAAAGGTAAAACTCGCTACATTTACATTTACATGTATGCGAGGTGAAGGAGCGTCAGGGCGCGGTGAAGTGTATGCGAAGGCATCATCGGGGCGCTCCCCTCCAGACGGGGTTTTGACGCCCCCTCTGGTGCAGCGCCCCTATGCGTTGCATGCGCTGCATACCCACTTTTTGCGCCACTGACTGTGAGTGAGGTAGAGATATGAATCGCGGGACTATCGGAGACGACAAATAGCCCTCTCATACGCTTCAAACGGTTTTCGAATATGTATCACGGTTCCCGAACGGGAAGGAGTTGTTCGGACTGCTTTTTTGGAGTGAAACTTGTTGGCTCAAACAGATGGAGTTATGTCTCCCCCTGTGTGTCTCTCTCACAGCTGACAGTTGGCGGAGAGGATTAATTACCATAGCAACAGAACACAGGCCACAGCTGCTGATTCGGACTAATCCTAACTATGGTGAACACCCAGTTAAAACAGAGGGCTAGGTTTAACCCAACCACTGTTACACATTGGATCAGTGTGACCATTTAAAATGACGCTTACTGAAAATTTCAAAATAAAAGCCTTAACCATTTTTACATCAAGCAATTGGACTTTTGGGATTTACATGACTGTTTTAACCAAACTACTGTTTCACATTGAATTAGTGTGGTCATTTAAAAGGAAGCTTACTGGATTATTCCTCCCACGTTAGTGCACCGCCGTAGGTGGTGCAATAATATTTAACCTTTTTTATGTTTGTTTTCCTCAGGATAGTGAACTGCCTTGCGCACCAAGGCAGTTCATTAACATTAGCACAAATATTAGCATTTCACTGCCCTTGACTAGTGCATTAGCTTTAGCCTTTTACCTAAAATAAACTATTTGTTAATTTTCTTACTTATTTGCCATGTTTAGTATACTGAATGAAGTAAGTCAATGACAGACAACATGCTAGTCATGCTCCACATGCTAGTGATATCCTTCACACTAACATTAGCATTTTGGCTCATTTTAGCTTATGCATTGATTTTAACATAATGAATGGTACAAGTACAGCTTAATCAACATGCTTCTGCCTCTCCACAGGTTATTGATTACAGTTTAGCCAAGCTTAGTATTGATGCTTATTTTTAGCATCAGAACGCTGGGTCCAAACCGACGGGCACACTTTGGCAGGCCCCGGTGAAATTTCTTCAGGAATTTTCTAGTTCTAGTTCTATTGTCTTTTAACTTAGTTCACTTTGGTTTTCCTCTGCTTCATCTCTTCCACTTAACTTGGGGTTTAAAGGTAGAACATGTTTGAAAGTATGGAACACTTTTTAGGATAAAACTGGTTCTACTTTCGAAATCAATTATAGATCTACTTACTTCAGCTGAAAACATTTCTTATCCATTTAATCTTCTTCCCTGTTTATCATTTGTGGCTCTCTTCTTTTTTGGTCCCCTGCTCTCTTCCTGTTCTCCTTCTCAGCTGCATCTCATCTCTCTCCATAGTAACAACTTTTTTGAAATACAATTCTTAAATAGTTAAATTGCCCACATGACCTCTGTCTTTGCTGGGCAGGCATCTAAACTATTTGTAACGCAGAACAACTTATTCTGCAATAAATTAGCCTGTTTTCAGAATTTTCTTCATTCCTTTGGAGAACTGATCCTGCCAAAATTGTCAATAAAAATACTGTGTGGATGGTTTCATCAAGTAATTAATGTGACAAATATTGCATCCAGAAATAATAAATATACCTTTGGTCTTGATGTAGACTTACAGTGAATGCCCTCTCACCAGGCTCTCTTCCACTCCCCTTCTCCCTTTGTCACTTCACCACCTGGAAAGAGTCAAAAGCAAAGAGAACAAGGAAAAGAAAGAAATCTGGAAATATAGACCTTCACATTCATGTCTATGAATGTGGGGATGAATGGGTGAATGGCTGCCTGAATTTGTCTCCCATTTTCTTTTCACCGCTGCTGAATGAGAAGCATCATCATCTGACCTGCAGAGCAAAGTTGATATTTTAGCATCGGCTACATTTTTCAAATGGAACAGCTGGTTTCACCTCTGCTGTTGAGTACAGGGATTCTAAAACTTTTCTATGCTTTGTCCAGCCAAACAGCATTAGCTTCTGGCTGGGGATCCTCTTTGCAAACCCACATACAATACTACAAAATATGTAAAGAAACATTAATTTTAGAACTTTTTGCCCCCCATTACATATACTATTCAGTAATTATTGCATTTATTTATCATAAACGCTGCCTTGTTTCTTCTAATTTTAGTTGGCAATGAGTTCTAGAGTTCCTTCCAGTGTATTATAAGCCTGGAGGCCTCCAGGCTTTACCTGTCCCCCTGCCAGACTAAGTGTTGCTTGTTTTTATTTTTTTAAAAAAGGGGGGGGGGGAAAGAGGGGAGGTGGGGATCATTGGGATTTAACAGATATGCAAAACAAAATGACATTTATATTTCGGACTTTGCATTTATTTTGGTTTGCTGTTTTTAAGACTATAGTTGTATGTATAGTTGTATGTTTATGCACTGTTAACAATGCCTTCCATTAACATATAATTACCCAGTATTTACATTTCCTGTCAACTCAACATTTTTTAATACAGAAAACACGGTGGCCTGCTAGTGGACCGACCTGGCACCATGACCACCAGGCTCAGCAAGTTTTCTGGGGAAGACCTGAGGTCTGTGGTGGAATTTTTGCCAGATAAAAAAAATTCCACCACAGTCCTCTCTTTTGATAAGAAAATATGTAATATTGTTATAGTAATCCCATTACATTTTATCTAATCCCCACAGTTGAGGTTTTTTGCAGCAGCGTTCTGAAGTCATGTTTTTCTGCTGGATGAAGCCACTGAGAGCTTTGGCAGGTTTGCTTTTTCCTCAACATAGAATGTAAACCTTCTGTGTTTACAGAGTATAAAGATTGTTTATATTGTGTCCTCTCACAGTAGATGGTCCCTCACACTAAGCCAGGCTCTGCTGTGGGTGTCCTCCCTGAAAATGAGTTTTCCACTCCACTCTCATCACATGCATGCTCAGTATTAGGGATTGCTCCAGCATTGTCATCCCTCAGCATCAATAACTGCACCTCCTCCTCTGGTCTTCTATCACAAGGTATCTCCTAGGGTTAGGGGCTCTGCTCTTTACTCTTCATCCTATAAATGTTACCCCTCTGTCCCATCATCCGTAGCCAGGGCCTCCACTTCCATTGCTATGCCGACGATGTCCAGCTCTACATCTCCACCAAATCCATCACAACTCTGCGTCTCACTCCATCCTGATCAGCTGTCTCACTGAGATAAAATCAGGGATGTGTGTAGACTTCAAGTTTCATCTAAAAAATATTACCCATCTCCACCCATCACTCCCCTTCTTGGCTGCTGAAATTCTCATCACCTCCAGACTTTACTACTTTAACAGCCTTCTTTTTGGTTCATCATTCAAGGTTCTAAATAAACTCCAACACACCCAGACCTGCTCCTGTGACCCTATCACCCACCCCGGTTCTCCAGAAGCTCCATTGTCTCCCTGTCTCAGTGCATCCACTTGAAATCCCTCCATAGCTAAGCCCTAAGCTACCTCACCAACATGCTCCACCGTTCATCACACTCTTCCTCCCAGCCTCCGCTCCTCTGATGCCAACATCCTGTCTCCACCACTAAGAACCGAGCACTGAACAGACCTATCGACATCAAATCAATTCAAACTGACTGTACACACATGGACACAGTTATTGGTACTCCTCTGTTAATGAACAAAAAGTCCCCACTGGTCACTTAGTTATATTGAAACTGACAAGTAATTAATGAAACATACTAAATGAAACGTATTTAGGTTAGGGTTAGTAAAAAAAAGTTTTTACTAACCCTAAGTAAAAAACAGTTTAACTTTTTTTACTGAAAGTAAAAATAAAATCAGTCAGTAAGACGTCCATACCTGTCCACAGATATTCTGGTCCAGTCCTGGTGGATAAACTGCTCCAGATGTTTCAGCTCCTTCCATGGATGTTCTGCAGGATTGAGATCAGGTCTCATAGAAGGCCAGTCCAGAATAGTCCAGTGTTTTGCTGTCAGCCATTCTTGGGTGTTGTTAGTTGTGTGTGTTGTCTGGTTATCTTGTCGGAAGACCCATGACCTGCCACTGAGAGCAAACTTTCTGACTCCAGGCAGCACATTTCTCTCCACAATGCATTAATAGTCTTGAGATCTCATTGTACACTGAACAGATTCAAGGTACCCTGTACCAGAGGCAGCAAAGTGCCAGAGCATAACCGAGCCTTCTCTGTGTTTCACAGTGAGGACAGTGTTCTTCTCTTGACCTGCCTCATTTTCACGTCTGTGAACATGGAGCTGATGTGCCTTGCCAAGAAGCTCCAGTTTTGTCTGATCTGTCTGATGGACATTTTCCCAGAAGCTTTGTGGTTTGTCAACATGTATTGTGGAAAATTTCACCCTCACTATTTTATGCGTTGTTTTCCTCCTTGGTCATCTCTCATGACGTTTACTTTGGCTCAAACAATGATTAAAAACCTGATGTGTCCGATCTTACTCTAACGTACCTTGACCTTGGAGTTCAGCTTTCATTTCTTTGAAGTTTGTTCTGGGCTCTTTGGTCACCATTCATTTTATCCCTCTCTTCAGTTTTCCTCTCACAACCAGGGATGTTAGCAGCAGTCTAGTGGCCCTCTACCTTCTGGATAATCTCTGCAGCTGTAGTCAGAAGAGCATCAAGCTGCTTGGAGACGCTCTGATAGTCATTACCTTTAACTTGCTGCTCTATGATGATCTTTCTCTTTTCTTCAAGCCTGTTTCAGTAGTTTTTCTTTTGTCTGATTTCTTGTTTAATTTTTTATTTATTTTTTATTTTTGCCAGTTTTAATTTCTTTCAGTGACCACTGTGGGTTTCTCAGTCATTAACAGAGGGGTAGCAATAATTGTGACCATGTGTGTATTTTTCTGTACATAAAGTGCTTCTCAAATGTTTGTTGTCAATAAGCTCTCTATAAATAAACAGAATTGAACTGAACTATCAATATGCTGATGTGCAAAACATTTTGCAGTATTGTTTACAAATGTAAATATGTTTCAGTAAAAGTGTAAAATAATGCAAAATATCTTCATCGTACTTCATGCAAAAATTTGAGAATGGGAACAGAATGCCCCTGCAATGCAATTTCAACATCCAAAATGGCCGACTGGTCTCAGGCATTTACTACTACAGAGTCTAGCTACAACAAAAAATGGATTTTAAATGTGCATTAAAGGTATTGTTGCTTTCCAAAGTCATTGCTGGAGATATTTGGCTGCTCAAATATGTTTTCTTATAACTTGCTGAATACAGAGCCAAATTCAGTGTATTCACACGATTTCAACACTTTACATTTGAAAACAGTTTTCTTTTACGACAGCTTCCTCTGTGAACATTGTCATATATTTCCAATGGCAACTTTTTATTGTATGATGGTTTTATCAAAAAAATACACGTTAAAATGTACTAACATTCAATTTAATGCTATTATTCAGCTAACTATGATTACATATTCAGCTATTATTCAAAAAGAGCCATCTCTGCTTGTGAATGGCTATAGAGACAAAAAATAAATTCATAAGGATCACTAACATCAGTTTTCTTCCCCTCTGCCCTGAGAAGAAAACATTTGTTTAAAATCATATCTCTAAAGAAAATAAGAACCAAATACCTCTTTTCCACACTCTCGAAAAATTAAAGAAATTCAAAATGATGTAAGAAGTTTTCCCTTTAATAACTTTCTGCAAAAGACATTCAAAATTAATATCAATTCTTGCGTGTTTTGTGACAGATTTTGCCAGTCACAATCTGTCAACTTTTAAAAAGTTGCACTTTTTAAAGTGCAACTTCGTTAATGTTTTTATAAGGTTTCCAAAACTAGGTCTTGTACTAGAAATCTAATCTGCTTTTAAGTTTTGATGGAATGAAATTATATTAATGATTTGATACCCTTGCTAATTTTTTATTCACAAGTGCTGCTTTATAAAAATCACCTTCTTTTTAAGTGAAATAATTTTATTTAAGGAAGTGCTTAAATGTTGCAACAACAAAAATTCCTGATCTTTATACCAATAATGGCTTAGTTTCCTCTTACATTTGGAACATTTTTGTTTTACTTTCCTCACACTGTCACTCTGTGTGACTCTTCTTTTTCTTTGTTCTTTTTTTCTGCTCAGTTTATCATGTCAAACTTTTTTGTTACTCTGTGCCTTGTTGTAGTATTTTCTTGGAATGTTCAATAAAGACAAAAAGATTGCCATAATTCTGCCCTTTAACTCTAAACGTCACATGCAGCAAGGAATTGTGGGTAATATGCATATCTGAAGTTCGCCTGGAAGCGTTTTTGAATACGTTAGTTTATTTATTTGTCTTAATATTACAACAACTACAAAAAAATAGATTTTTATATGTTATTGGTGTGGGCGTGTTGGCCACAGAAAAAAATTGTTTCCTGTTGTTTTGTTTACAAATTTGATTAAATAAAACAAATAAGCCCCGCCCCCCCCTGCAAAAAAAAAAAAAAAAACAACCAAATTGGGGGGCTACGATGTGAAACTCTTATGGGTTTGTTGTGTTTACATTCTACATCTTACTCAGACATTTTTAGTTCATTTTTAAGAGCAGTGATTGAGAAGGAGCATTTTGCATATCGATATTTATGAATATGATATTTTGTTACAATAATTAAAACATTGATTATAAATCCCACATTTTTTTTGTTTGACATATAAACCGAACTTAATAATTTTAAATGAGAAGAAATCCACATTTATGACTTTAGAAGACAGAAAGTTATGAAACAGTTTCTATAAATGTAGTACTTCTTTACATTAATAAAATAAGTTTTTAGTTGTTTTCAATTGAGTTTTACAAAAACCATAATTCTCAACATTAACATTAAACCTCTTTCTTGTGAACTCACTTGAAGGATATGTTATTTATTATTTTAAAATGTAGTTCTTTATATTTCCTTGAAGAATTGGGAATTTCAAATAATTTGTCCTAATTTTAACAGTCATATATAATTTTTTTGTAAGGTAACTGCGCTTTTTGTTCTCCCTTAGTTTATGTTATTTATTAAATATTGGTTCAAGAATATTTAGCTGGATTTTATGTCTATAATGTCTACATAACCATCTTGAATCTTATGCAATCTTGGGATTGAGAAATTATATAAATTGTTTTTAACTTTAGTAATGCTACATATTACTTTCTTGTATTTTATCGAACAATTAGTTCCATACTTAATAAATTCCTCCAAATTGAGAATACTACCCCATCCATCCATCCATCCATCCATCCATCCATCCATCCATTTTCTATACACCCTTCTCCCTTAGTGGGGTGGGGAGGTGCTGGTGCCTATCTCCAGCTAACGTTCCGGGTGAGAGGTCGGGTACACCCTGGACAGGTCGCCAGTCTGTTGCAGGGCTATTCCACCAATCTTTCATAAATATGTTTTTTCTACCACATAGTGTGGCCCAGTTGTTCCACAGTGGAACATTATCTTCCACTGTAAGAAAACTTGTTGATGGAAAGAAGAGAGTTGTAGAGGGAGTTTACATATTTCAAATTCACATTTCAATAACAACTCAAAGCCTCCAACTTTCTGGCACTACAAACCAAATCAGATCTCCGTTTCTTAAAGGGACTGAAGCCATCTAATTTTTAAAGTTCCATTCATTATTTCAGAATCGATTGCCTTGATACCACCTCCCTGATAATATTTTAACAAATCTCTTTTTATGATGTAATGACGTTTGTTTTTACAAATAAAGTTAAAATTTATTCCGTTAATATGTTTTATGAGATTTGGAGGGACGGCTAAGGAATATGCAGGATACGTCAGCCTGGATAAGGATTCAGTTTTTGTTGATCATTTTCTACCAAACAATGTCAAGTCTGTTTGAAGCCAATTATTCAAAATCTTTCTACACTTATTATTATTGTCTTGTAGTTTTTTTCTTTCATTACTAGATTTAGTAATTCAGATTCCTAAATACTTAGTCTCATTTTTATCTGGAATATTGGAAATTGAAGATTCAGAACAGTTGCGAATGTTCATAATTCACATTTATTCATATTCAGCTGCAGCCCTAAGGTTTGAGAGAACAACTCTATTTCCTTTAAAGCTAACGGAATTTGTCCTTTATTTTTTAAGAAGAGGGTTGTACCATCTGTGAATTGGCTTATGATTATTTTCTGGTTATTTATTTCCAATCCTTCGATATTAGAGTTTTTAATTGTTATTGCTAATAATTCTGTGACTATAATGAATGAGAGGTGACGAGATACTCTGCTAGAGAAACACAGCTGCTAATATTGGTATTTAACATAATAATCAAATCAAGAAACCTATTTCCAAATCCAAAGTGTCTCAATGTGTTAATAAATTGAAGTTCTACAGAATTAAATGCTTTGTGAAAATCTAAAAACAACATAAAAGTATCTTCTTTTATTAAGTGACGGTTAATAAGGTCCAGAACCAGATTGTGTTTGACTAATTAGTTTAGGTAAACCACTTTTTAATGTTGTTGCCAAAACTTTTGTAAGGATTTTGTAGTCTGTGTTCAACAATAGACCTTAACTTATTTACATTTTTTCCCAATCTTTTCCAGTCCTTTAGGATTAGTTTAATTATGCCCTGTTTCATAGTTTCCATGAGTTCCTTCCTGTTAACACACTCTTCTGTAGCCTGAAACAACAAAAGTTTCAAATCCTCCCAGAAACATTTATAACTTTAGCTGTTATTCCGTCTGGCCCAGGCGGAGTCAGACGCCACCTTTCTTATTGTACTGTCACATTCAGACATTCTTAACTCTTCATCACAGATTTCCTTAAAGTTTTCACCAATAACAAGAATCAGATTTTCTACTTTATCAAAAAAAGATAAAATAATTTGTTCTGCATGTGAAGATTTATGAAGATGACTGTAGAAATTAAATACTTTGCTCATTCTTTTAGGCTCAGAACATTCATGATAACTGTTATTTCTACTGTATTGATCATTAGTATACCCATAAATGTTTAGCAAAATTACTGGAACATTATCAACTTCCAAAACACACAACCTACCCAATGTCCATCCTCATCTGCTTTTTCACTCAAAATTTTACTGGGTCATCTGTAAAAGCAGATGGCGACTCCAGAAGATCGATTTGTCCCATAACTGCGACCAGAACTTCACGTCAGACGCATCAATTTGAGTTTCCTGTAAAGAGGTGCGGTGTGCTTGTTGTCCTCTAAAAAACAAAAAACTGCTTTCCGTTTAAGTGAGTCCTCTTGTGTTAAAAGAAATAAAAGACAATCCAGTTTTTAGCTGAAAAAAGAACATATGAATACGTGTAGAAAAAGGTTTTGGGACCTATGTAAATCTCTTAACAGACTCAGAAGTTGCAAAAAAAATAAAAATTCATCTGAAGTCCATAGATGGCTCCTTGGATCCTCACCGTGGTATTCAATCTGTGCCACAAGGGATTAAGGCAGGTCTGAAGGGAAAAGGTTACTAGCAAACTAGCGAGGTGTATCTAGTAAAGTGGTCAGTGACTGTATATACTGGCCACTTTATTAGGTACAGCTTGCCAGTACCAGGTTGGACCCCCTTTTCCCTTCAGACCTGCCTTAATCCTTTATGGCATAGATTCAACAAGGTACTAGAAACATTCCTCAGAGTCTGGTCCATAATTACATGATAGCATCACACAGTTGCTGCAGATTTGTCGGCTGAACATCCATGATGTGAATCTCCCGTTCCACCACATCCCAAATGTTCTCTACTGGATTGAGATCGGGTGACTGTGGAGGCCATTCGAGTTCAGTGAACTCATTGTTGTGTTCAAGAAACCAGTCTGAGATGATTCACATTTTATGACAGTGTTTCTTAACCCTGGTCCTCACCGCCCCCCTGCTCTGCATGTTTTAGATGTGCCTCTTTTCCAGAACAGCTGATTCAAATGATTGCATGACCATCAAGTCCTGCAGAAGCCTGTTAATCACCCAGAGATACAATTCAGGTGTGGCAGAAGGGAAACACCTAAAACATGCAGGACAGGGGGGCGGTGAGGACCAGGGTTGAGAAACACTGGTTTATGACATGGTGCATTATCCTGCTGGAAGTATCCATCAGAAGATGGGTTCACTGAGGTCATAAAGGGATGGACATGGTCAGCAACAATACTCAGGTAGGCTGTGGTGTTGACGTGATACTCAATTGGTACTAATGGACCCAAACTGTGCCAGAAAAATATCCCCCACATCACTGCACCACCACCAGCCTGAACCATTGATACAGGATGGAGGCAGGATGGATCCATGCTTTCATGTTGTTGATGCCAAATTCTGACCCTACCATCTGAATGTCACAGCAGAAATCGAGACTCATCAGACCAGGCAACATTTTTCCAATCTTCTGTTGTCCAATTTTGGTGAGTCTGTGTGAATTGTAGCCTCAGTTTCTTGTTTTTAGCTGACAGTAGTGGCACCTGCTGTGGTTTTCTGCTGCTGTAGCTCATCCGCCTCAAGGTTTGACATGTTGTGCATTCAGAGATGCTCTTCTGCATAACTCGGTTGTAATGAGAGGTTAGTTGAGTTACTGTTGCTGTTCTATCAGCTCAAACCAGTCTGGCCATTCTCCTCTGACCTCTGGCA
>NW_015114702.1:46213-68377 GCF_001443285.1 Poecilia latipinna | reverse complement strand
GTTGATGCCAAATTCTGACCCTACCATCTGAATGTCACAGCAGAAATCGAGACTCATCAGACCAGGCAACATTTTTCCAATCTTCTGTTGTCCAATTTTGGTGAGTCTGTGTGAATTGTAGCCTCAGTTTCACGTTTTTAGCAGACAGTAGTGGCACCTGCTGTGGTTTTCTGCTGCTGTAGCTCATCCGCCTCAAGGGTCAACATGTTTTGCGTTCAGTGGTTATTTGAGTTACTGTTGCTGTTCTATCAGCTCAAACCAGTCTGGCCATTCTCCTCTGACCTCTGGCATCAACAAGACATTTGTGCCCACAGAACTGATACTCAGTGGATATTTTCTCTTTTTCTGACCAATCTCTGTAAACCCTAGAAATGGTTGTGTGTGAAAATCCCAGTAGATCAGCATGTGAGCTGCTGCCTTGTGATTGGCTGATTCAACATTTGCGTTAAACAGCAGTTGAGCAGGTGTGTGTATGTATGCATATCCATCCATCCATCCATCCATCTTCTTCCGCTTATCCGGGATCGGGTCGCGGGGGCAGCAGCTTCAGAAGGGAGGCCCAGACTTCCCTCTCCCCAGCCACTTCTTCCAGCTCCTCCGGGGGAACCCCAAGGCATTCCCAGGCCAGCTGAGAGACATAGTCCCTCCAGCGTGTCCTCGACCTTCCCCGGGGCCTCCTCCCGGTGGGACGTGCCCGGAACACCTCACCAGGGAGGCGTCCAGGATGCATCCTGAACAGATGCCCGAGCCACCTCAACTGGCTCCTCTCGACGTGGAGGAGCAGTGGCTCTACTCTGAGTCCCTCCCGGATGACGAAGCTTCTCACCCTATCTCTAAGGGAGAGCCCAGCCACCCTGCGGAGGAAACCCATTTTGGCCGCTTGTATCCGGGACCTCGTTCTTTCGGTCATGACCCAAAGCTCATGACCATAGATGAGGGTAGAAACGTAGATCGACCGGTAAATCGAGAGCTTCGCTTTTTGACTCAGCTCTCTCTTCACCACGACGGACCGGTACAGCGCCTGCTTCACAGCATGTATGCATATATGCATATATATTAAGATGACACTTAACATGATCAATATAATTTTACTTTTTATAGGTACTGTATTTTCCGGATTATAAGCTGCACCTCCAAAGTTTAAAACAAAAAAACAGTAAACATGCACATATAAGCCACAGATATCTCTGCCGCTCCAGGTTTTCCACAACAATGCAGCAGCAGCAGAGGGGAGTGGACACCCAAAATCTGAGTCATAACAGGTCAATTGAATATCACATTTATTATGGTTGGAAAAAGAAAAAGTTGTTATCAGGATCAATGTCAGTTTCAATATCTTGCTGATGATAGTTTCTGTGTTGGAATACGGGTAGCTCTATATTCTCATAGGCCGTGATCTGTTGCATGTTTCTCTTTCAGAAGTGAGCGTCAGCTATGTCTGGCTGTCTGTCATACATTGTTGGATAATTTAGGGGTACTAGTACGTGGATGGGTGATCAACTTATCATAACGTAGGTAAGCGATGTCCCCAGCAATGTTGCCAAGTTTAGACTTAACTGAACTGATTACGGTAGTTTCTGAACGGTAACTAAACCTAATTCCGTTTTAATGAGCGCTTTCTTCTATTTCCAATTTTGACTTCCAATGATTCACTTCCTGCTAAAGAGCCCCCTGGTGGTTGAAGAAATATCCACATATAAACCGCATGGTTCAAAGCTTAGGAAAAAAGTGGCGGCTTATAGTCCAGAAAATACGGTATTTGTTTGAGTAAAATGAACATTGTTCTTTTATTCTATGAACTACTGACAACGTGTCTCTGAAATTCCAAGCAAAAATTTTGTATTTATGTGCAGAAAATGAGAAATGGTAAAAATTATGAAAAGGATGTGGTGCTTTAAACCTCAAATAATGCAAAGAAAACAAGTTCATATTCATTTAGAAACAACAATACTAATGTTTTAACTCAGAAATCAATATTTGGTCGAATAACCATGAGGTCTTCAATGGGGTTCAGTGCTGTGGTCTCTTCATTTTTTCCAGATCTGTATATAGGTATGTGTGTGTGTGTGTGTGTGTGTGTGTGTGTGTGTGTAATATATATATATATATAATATAAATTTTTTGTGTGTGTGTGTTAGTAAGTACATTTGTACCTCCTAATTTTTTAAGGTAACTTTCTTCTGGCATTATAACTGCCACCATCAATAGGCCAGTCTTTTTTTAATTCCATTTGCCTGTGTCATTCTTTGCTCTTGCTTTCGGCTCTGTGGCACCACCAAGTGCTGAGAAAGAGAAGGTTATCTCCGTGTGTGAAGTGTTCCTCCACTTCTTGCTGAAAGCACCCTGCAGTAGTTGCATGGTAATTCTGCTCCTCTATCTTTCCTCTGCATCATGTTTACCTAGCAACAAGCATCACCCGCGGCTGGCCATTCTATTGGTCATTTGAAAACGCAAGGGGGACCAATGGCAGGGCTGTTGCCATGGTACAGTGTGTAGTTGCCGGGTGGAATTTTGCTGCAAGGCACGTGAGTCTCAGAGTCTGCTTGCCTCCTCCGACTGGGGTTGTAATCTCCACTGTCTGGCCATTAGTACAATTGAACGTGATTTAATAGAAGCCAATCAGTAAATCCATGAAGGGAAATGCTGATTTTTATTCAGTATTTGAGCCATAGCGTAATATTAGGATATTCCACAAAACATGTTCAAGAAAACAAAATGTTTTGTATTTTTCAGTAAAGATGGCCAAAACAAGTAACAATAAGGAAATTAAATATTTTATTAAATTAGTATAAAGCGCTACTGTGACAGAGAATATATCCTTAAAAAAGAAAGCACAGCTCCCCAAATCTGGTAAATCAAAGTGTTTAAAGATAAATAGCACAAACTGCTGCTGATTGTGTTGAAGGTTTACATGCAGGAACCTAATGACTGGAGGAGCCTCTGCACTGGGCAGCTCTGCACTGTGGGTTGCAGCTCCTGGAAGCCTTTTCAGGTTAATTTGTTTAACTTTGCAAAAATCCATTGACATTTAAATCTAAGCTTATATTTGTCTCTTTTGTCTGTTACAGTTGGTATTTAATTGACATTAAAGTTTTGTGGTTTCTTTGAAAGATGTTTTCTGAGTAACAGCTGCAGTGTTTAAAATTTTTTGGGGAAAACCCCTTTATAGTTTCCTGTGAATCTTCTATCATCAGTAACATACTTGCATGTAGAAAAAATAAATATCTGCTGGGAGTCTATATATGGAGTCTAATGCAAATGTGAAGCAGTGTAGTTATTTAAATGTCTCTTCTCATTTCTACCATCCACTGAAACAGAGAGTGAATCTGACTGAGTGGACCTGGCCGCTCTCTCCTTTTGCCAGCCAGCGTTCCTGGTGAATGTTATTCTGTTGGAAAACTCCCCTATCCAAGAGTGGAGTGACATTGTCAATAATAGTGAACAGTACTTTTTCGTAAAATATCCACCTCATACATGCACTTCGTGTTGACACTGATACATCAGTCTAATATTCCCGATATATAAATGAATGAAAAAAACATCAAAAACAAAACATAAATGTGGAACATAATGAACATTGTTTTATGTCAAGAGTTAGTCTAGGCTGCAAACCATCTCCAGTCTAAATTTGGTGGATAGGAAGAACCTCTTCTGAATGCGTTTCCTACCTTTACAGGAAACTATTGGTGTTAGAGCTTCTTGTTCCAGTTTTTAGTGATAATGGATGAATCTTAGAACCTAGGATTGTCTTGAGAGTTGCACTCTGTCCTGTTCTTTGAACATAGGACAACCTCATGTTCGCTGAGGTCCTCATTGAACCTTCCAGACCTCCATCATACTGTTATCTGTAAATGCAGTACTTGAACTGATTTATTAAATACTTCTCATTCATATTTACTAACATATTCCAAGGATAAATACACATTATATTAATTATAAATATAAAAAAATATCCAGTGGCACAGGCTTAATCAAAAACCTTAATCAATAGCCTTACTGACTATTGTCAGTAAGGCTATCAATTCCAAAAAAAAATATCAATTCCAAAATTGATAGCTCCAAAAAGCCATCCTTTTTGGAATTTTATTTAAAATATAAATATATAGCTTTAAATACTGACCCACTGTTAACTGGTAGAGTGGGGTGATGTGAAAACAATTCTTCCAATCTACTTAGTTACATTCAATTCCACATTATAATTGAGAAGAGTTGAGTTGAGTGCAAAAATAAAAGCAATAAAAAAGATTTAGCTGAGCTAAATGCTTCTTTAGTGTCATGGGTTGAATTATTTTTCACAGTAGGGTATGATAAGAAATTAACTTAGTAAATTTGTTGATCAACAGCACATTCCTGAGAAAAACAAGCCTGGTTCTCACAGTCAGATATTTGTTTCTGAGCGGATCCTGAGTTACAGTTAGGGGTGAGTGTTGCTTTAAGGAGTTGTCAGCTGGTTTATGACACCGCTGAGCTGTTCCCAGGCAGCATTGTGCCTGATTTAGATGGAATGCTCGGATAGCAACAGTAACAACTAGCTTTGGCTGGTTGGCGAGGAGAAGTCAAACATCTGAGCTGTAGAGTCACTCAGGAGCATGTGCTTAAGGAAGCTTTTTTTTCCTTGCTCTCTCCCACTCGCTGGCTCAATCTCCAGCCCCACCCGCTCTGTCTCCACGTCCTTCTTTCCATTTCTACCTAACATCTTCAAACTATTTCCGCGTCGCTCCTGACTCGCGCCGTTAAAACAGACATGGAGAACTGAGCTAGGAGCTCCTCCCACAAACCTTGCCATTACCCAATTACAGTAAGGGATGGGACTGTTAGCAGCCAATTGGGCAGGAGTTGCCTTACCGCCGGGTAGCAACAGGGCCATGGGAGGATGCGTGGTGATTGAAGGTAGAGGCTGTTTCTAACCGACTACATGGAAGTTTAAAGTCCTTTGAAAAACTAAACAAAGTGAAACGCTGTTGGCCACGTGGACGCAACAATTCATTTTGCTTGTCATTTTTGGCTAGCATTGGTCCTTTTGAGAGGGATTAACATAAAAACGCCAGTCTCAGTAACATACATGCGTTTGCAAAAGGGAGGGCGGAGGGTTCAGGTTACAGAAGCATTCATACACAGCAGGCAACAACACATTTGTAATTCAAAACTTTTTAATGTGTCTATTCTAAACAAAAAGCAAACTCTCCAGACAACAGCAATACAGAATATTAAGATGAAATCATCGTTTGCAGACTCTCCTCAGAGACGGTTTGATGATTGTTTAGAGTGTGAGGAAAGAGGTCGTCTATGCATGCTTGTATATAAAGTTCCAGTATATTTATCCCGCTGTTACTATAAATGGAGAGAACGGGAGAGGTTTGCTTGGAGCGGACTACTGCAGCCAGATGGGGCCATACCTCCCCTTAGCTTCAGTGTCCATGTCGCTTCATTTCCTCCTATTAGCATTAGTATTCAATTTTGTGTGATGATTTTGTTGTTATCGTTACTTTTTCTTTGGTGTCTGTGCTCGTCGATGTGACATGAGTGTTCAATGAAGCTGCTTCATGTAGTGGGGCTCCGACCCCTGCTGCGGCCAGTGGTTCAGTCCTTTAGCAGGGTGGGGGAGCCGGATGGCAGAGGAGCACAGATTCCGACTACAGCGGAGCAGGGTATGGGAAACGGGCGAGAAGCATGACTCCAAATCGCCCTTGTGATGGTTTCCACCTCGAGGGAATAAAGTAACCGCCTCCGTTCAGAGAAACACAGACATGTGCGGGCACTAAGTGCGAGGAAGACCGCGGGGTTCGACAGGAGGAGGCCCGTAAAGAGGCTCTCTGACGCGCTGGACAGAAAGCTCAGGAAGTCCGGATTTGGTTTCTTTTGTCCCCCTTATGGCAGCTCTGACATTTCTTTGTGAATTTACATGCGCGTGATTACCTCAAATCGTGAGTTTCTTGTGGATTTGTGTGATCTTTTTCTTTTCTTCTTCTTCTTTTTTGTTTATTTTGTTTTTTTGGTGAACTGAAAATAGCGGCGGAGTTCAGCGGCGCAGCGCAGCGGAACATTACGGCACAAACCAGTATACTGGAATTCAACTTTTGATTCCCGATCTCTGGTCGACTCATCTATCCAGGAATAGGAGTACTGTGTGCGACACGTCTTTCATGAGGATCGTGACAGTGGAAGTCGGGAGAACTTTTCGACCTTTCTCTGTATCAGCAACAAGTTGCATCGGTTTGCTTTGTTTGTGTTTATGCAACCGTCGTTCACAGCAACCTTCCGTGCAGTTTTGGAGACTACATTATTTCTGGGTTTTGGCGCAGAGTTTGAATGTGTGAATGAGATCTGAGTGAACTGACGCACGCACGCACGCACACACACACGCACGCACGCACACACACACGAAGCTCTCTTGAAGCGGGATTTGTGGAAGCAGCACCGCGGGCTGTTTGGGTCAGCGGATTAATCCAATCGGTAACAGCTCTGTCCAGTGACTAGTCTCCCAGAAAGTCCCAGTAATCAGAGCTATTTTTAGCGTAAGTGATGGGGTAAAAGCAGGCAGCAGGAAACCTGACTCCCCCTTACCCTTTTCTCTTCCAAAACCTATTGCACTTGCTCGCTCAGCCCGTCTGGCAAAATGCAGGGCAAGCCTGGATAGCACTAGCCGAACCTAAAGCAAGTCAATGTCTTAAAAGAAAGAAAGAAAAATCTGCAAAAGTTTATCCCAAATTTCTACCATTGGTCTGTTTTTCTATGGAAACCTAGTGACCATGTAGCCTTGGTAATTTGAGAGTTCTAGAGAAGTTTTATTCTATAGCCTAAGGCTTCACGGTCACGTAATGCCTCCTCTGGATTGAAACAAAAATAAAATTAAAAATGAACTATGCTGGGTGCTAACCTGGACTAAGCGAACATATCAGAAGCAACTAAAGACTATGCCTTTATCTCTTGTTTGCTCTAACTCTTAATCACAGTAGAATAACAGAACTTTGTTTCCTGACTACCTGATAGACACCAGCGATCTGGAAGCTCCAGCCTGCAGACAGAATGCATGAAACTGCCGACTCCACCACAAAAAGCTAAACCTACAAGCCAAATATTTTATTTCCCTATAGTTCCCAAATCCACAGAGAAACAATATATAAGTAGAGTGAGAGATCTATATCTATAGTGTAAATCCACATAAAACAGAGATTACATCCTTTATATTTTTACTTCAGAGAGACAAGCTGCCTGTACACCTGTTGGTTGCCTTACAAATAAGTCACAAGCAAACCGGGAGAGGAGAAAAACAAGCCAGAGAAGAAGGTGCCTTTGGACTGGTTGGACAGTTTCCCACCATTTCAAGCTTGAGATGTTTAGTTGGATGTGAAGTGTTGAAGTGAACTCTGGGATTGGAAGACTGACTCTACCCTCCAAGTCCTGTCTGTCAGTCAGAGCATTTCCACTGACAGTATTTCTCATCTGGATTGAACATTTGCCAAGTTTTTCCATGGTTGTCACGTCATCATCAGTGGACGACAAGACTGTACCTTCATGCAGGATGGTCCAATCAGAGCCTTGGATCACCTCTACTCTGCTTCGTAACAACAAAAGTTAGTACACACACAAGTAACACAACCCGAGTGACTGACACCATGTTCATTCTGTGCCATCATGCCGGGGTTTCTTTGAGTCCCGCCTTGTGTTTGAATGTTACTGAGGAACTGTTCTTTTTCTGAGCATAGGCTGGATAGAGTGAATGTGTGACTGTCGTAGTGTGTGTATGTAGTGTGTGTCACTGATGTGTAGTGTGTGTGTTTTAATATTGCAAGGAAGTTGACCCTTTAAGGTCAAACAAGTTAGCTTTGCACATTGTGCATCTTGATCAGGTATATCTGGATCTGTGTGTGTGTGTGTGTGTGTGTGTGTGTGTGTGTGTGTTTGGGGGTTGGGAGGTCTACTAAGTAATGCAGTTAGTGAGTGGATTTGTGTGACTATGCTTCTTTGCTTGGTTACCTTTCAATTATTTGTGAATATTATAAATCTGTCACAAGAAATGTTCATATCAATGCAATTTAAGTAGTTGATCAGAACCCGAAGGGGTGTAAACATGACATGGATGTCTGCATCTTCTCCAGTTAAAGCATACTGTACAACCACACATCATACCAATAGTCTTTCTGCTGAGCAGATTTGAATCTTGTAACTAATCAAAGAATCAGACTGTTTTAATGAGCCACAGAGAAAGATAATGTAAGGCTCATTTAAAATGTTGAGTTCAGTAAATATTCTTAAAGAAGTGACAACCAGGCTGTGTCACATCTCACAAACATTAAAGAGGCGCTTTCTAAACAGCTTGCTGTGCTAATGATCACACCTTCAACAGGTGATGAGCTCTGGTTCTCACAATGGCTGTGCAACCTTTAAGGTTTTACTAGAAAAAGAAAGAATTTCAGCTCCCCTGCAGAAATATAAACAGAATTAGGTCAAGTTTAGTACTATCTTATGGAATAATGAGGTGCAATTCTTTTTTTTTTTTTTTTCATTTTTTATTTTAATTTTTGTTGTAAAAACTGTGAACTGGACCTTTTAGTATGAAGCAGGTCCAGCATTTCTGTCTTTAGCAGAAATCAATCCATTAACATTAACAGAGAATTCCAGAAAATGTGTGACATATTAAAGACCAAAGGCAGCAGCTGCTGCAGCACTGCCTGCTTTTGTGTAGAGATGAGACATTGTATCATCCTCCACTTCCTGTCTCATCTGAGCATTGAGTTGATCACTGGAGGACACAGACAACAACTTGCTGAGGATAGCACTCAACAAGTCTGCTTGTTTTTAGAGCACTGAATGTGATGCAGAGTCAAACGCTGTTCATGGTTTTCCTTCCATGAAATCCCACGGATCCTTCTGGTAGGACTCACCCTTCTGATTCTGTAACCCTGCTGCATGATTGGCCATCACTGTTTGGGAAGTGATGGTGACATTGATGCAGCTCTGAACTGGGAGGTGTTTAATTGAAAGAGATGTCAGTAGTGTGCTTATTTTTTTCATGGTGTTGAAACAGTAGGGAAGTATAAATATATATCAGTTATCAGCAATAACTGTTAATATTGGATATCGATACCGGAACAAATGTTCCTACTGGTGCATCACGAGATATAATATAAAGCAGAATGGAGAGGATGGCTATCTGGCTAGCTGACACGTCACTAGCCAGGTTTCTCTAGTGAAAGAAGTTCACACGGCTGGTTTATCTTCAGTTTTCTCTCTGTGTACAGAGATTAGTTTAGAGGCAGTTTTTTTCATGGTTTTAGGTCAAACTCTCTAGGTTTAGAGATTTGACCTAAAATCTCTAAACCTGCTCCTCTGGTTGGGTTTCCAGCATAGATTAGCAAGGAGTCCTACCCAGGTAGGAACTGAAGCAGCTTTGTCATACAACACTGAACCTGAAGCTGCTGATCCTGCTCTGTAGCACTGGCTCCTGGTGTTCATGGCCATGACCTCACAGTAATGATGGACTTGTTCTTTGGTACTTCATGTTCACTGAAGCAGTTTTTCTCATGTTAATTTTCTTCTCCTTTAGTTAAGGCCACATCTTCCTCCAGCATCTAACAGACAAACTGTTCAATTCAATTCAGTTTATTTATATATCACTAATTCACAACGTGTGATCTCAAGGCACTTTACAACATTTATTTCAATGCAATCACACATACATTCCAATTGATCCTAGTTATCTTTTGACTGTTGAACTGGACCGCTCAAGGTCGCCAAGTTTCTTTTTGCAGCTCAACAAATCTTTTTGATAAATATTACATTACCAAGACACATTAAAACAAACCTTTACATGGGCTCTTTTTCTATCTTCGTCTTTCTTTTCTCTCTCCCTGATGAATTAGTCTATTTTTCCGACATTATTTTGCTAACTTATCTTCCACGGAGCTTTGGACGTTTGGATGCGCTCTGCACATTGTAGCTCTTACCAGTGAAGCGTGACATACCGTGGCCACCAGGGGGCCCTCCAAGAGCAATTTCTTTATTATTTCATTTTGTCCACATAACAAATGATTTCTACTTCTACATACAATAAATATATATTATTGTAAAAAAAAAAATCACCACTTAATACAATTGTGTGTTTTTATTATTATAATGACATAGAAATCATTACTAAACAAAAACAATCAGCTACACTGAGAGGGCCCCTTAGTGGCCCTGGGGCCCTAAGAGGCAGGTTAGTTTGTTTATGCCTTGGGCCGGCCCTGATCCATGAAACCCTTCTGGTGTGATAAAGCCTATATGCTGCTGTCTTCCATGAAACCTTTGTTGTTCTGACAACGGTTCATATGAGCATAATCAGTTTTCAAGGTGAGGCGTGTGCACGTTGTCTACTGTGTCTGTTTATGATGAGGAAAGTTTGGATTTTCAGAAATCCTTTTAAAAATGGATCTATTGGTGTATTCTTGGCAAATTTAGAAAGTGTGACTCAATTGTCTACTTTCAGTTTGGCCTCTTTTGCTAGAAATCACAGGAACAATGGATCCATTTATTATCTGGTTTGACTGTCACAATTTCAAATCAAGTAAAAAAGGAATAACTGCAAGGAAGTGATAAACGGTGTCAAAAACAACATGAGCGTCAGTTGTGTAGGGTCAATAAACCTGGGCTATTCTCAGCATGCATTAGGATGTTGATGTCTGGTTATAGAAGTTTAGAAGGTTTTATCATCAACACTTGCTTGAGCACATGTTTGAATTTTTTAAAATTGTATGCATGTAAAATATCTAAAGCAATGTTGAGAAAACACCCATGAATAGCAGTCAAGTTCAGATTACTATTCGAGTAGCCTAAAACTGTTTTTTCTCTAAGGAAACGCAGTAGGTTGCAGAGAGCCAATATATTTGACAAATATATGAAAATTAGCCATAGTATATCAAGGTAAATGTATGCACTTGTCCCTATCTACTCAGATTTACTTTGTAGATTGCAATAAATGGAGTGCTTCAAAACTATTACTTTACAGATTTTATCTCTGGCCAAAATAACTAACTCTTTTTATTTTTTTTTTCTAATATAGTTGCCAGATCTAATGGAAGCAACTCTTTGGTTCATTAAGAGCAAAACCAACTCACCCATCCACCCTAACTCCCAAAATTCTGAGCAGATAGTTTTTAATCTGTTAAACAGTTAACATTTTACAAGTTTAGCTTCCTTTATTCCTCTCTCAGACAAGCCATTTCTTGAAAGTGTGCCACTTGTTGTTGAGGTGCTGCTGGCTTAGTTGGGCACAGGTTGATTGTCAGAATATCTTGAGTTTTTGATGTGAACATTGTTCGAAATACAATCAACATTAGCAGATGTATCTTAGCTGACATAGTTATGGAGTGGTTGTTTTAACTATTGCTGTGCTGAGGTATGGCAGTTGACATCCAACCTCTTAGCTAGTGTTTGTGGGGGGGAAGGGCGTTTCTTGCTGGAGAACACTTTGAACTCCAGTTCCTCTAAAACCATGAAAAAAAAAAAAAAAAAAAACTACAGATTTTCTGAGCCGTGGTTCATTGAAACTACGTGTGCTCTCAGGTGAGACTGCAGAGAGGTGATGACAAACGGATAAGTTGCAGATTTCTTTTTGACAGTTAGAAAAATTGTTTTCTTAATTATCAGAATACTGTCAACTCTAAAAAAAAAATCAAAATACCTGGTTGCCTCAAACAAACATAGGCATCAAGTTCAATCTACCTGTCCTGTCTGTTAATGTATTGTGTCTTAATCGTATGTGTTTTTGTGGTTTGAAGGATATTGTACAGCACTTTGGTGCAGTCTGTTTTTAAAGTGTTTAGAGATTTTCTATAAGCTAACCTGAAGAATGCCCATTTAAAACATGCAGTATTATTATTATTATAATTATTATTATTAATGTTGTTTTAGCTTCATTCGTTGCCCTAGCCGAAGGAAAATCGAGAACTGGTTCTGTTCAATTCCTTGGAATCGTTCATCTGCCTAACGATTTCACACTCATCGATTCAAATTGCGTTAGACGTATTTGCGTGATGACGTATTGTATACGTTCAGTAGTTTGATTTAGAAAATATCGAAGATGGCGTCGCGGCGGAGGCGCTCCAAAGTGTGGTTACATTTCACAAAAAAGGACGATTCCAGAGCCGGTTGAAACATGTGCAGCGCTTTAATCACAATAAAAGTACAAAGAACCTCCAACATCCTCAAACAGAACACACAGCATGCGACTGAATTGTATGAATGTAAAGCGTTTGTACGTTACTTAGCAACATGAAGTGACTCGTGGAGGGAATATCTTCGAGCACAGCGTCTCCTACCATGAATGTCCCAGGTAACGAAACTCCTCCAGGTCCTGGTTCTTTTATTAATGGTAGCCCCACTCCGTGAATAATCTCCATCTCATTAACTTTCACAGTTATATTCAGTAAATTACAATATGAGGAGAGGATGTTTGTCCAATTAAAATCGCCTTTTGAAAATAAGCTTTGAGCACTAACATATTTTTATTAGACCCACATTTATTAGACACAAAGTACGCGTACGCGGTCATAAAAATTTATCTGCGCGGACATCCGGCGGACTGAAGTGCATCCGAGTATGTGGGGGCCTTAACTCAGTGAGAGTTGATAATGCTTGAAATAAGTAATTAATTCAGAAATAAGTAAGTAAGTCAGTTCAATTTAATTCAAAAATACTTTTTTGATTCCAAAGGAAAATTAAATGTTGTCAGTCATTAATTAATATTGACAATGATGATGTGGACAGACTTCTGCCCCTCGTTCTCCAGTTATTACTAATGGTCTAGTAGTGTATGAGGTGCACAAATACAAGTTCCTGCACAGTGATGGACAACAAACTGACATTTAAATCCCCGGCTCTGGAAAGTTCACCAGAGGATGAATTTCCTCCGGAAGTTGAGGAACTTAAATGGTGATTGTATTTTTGTGAAAGTGTCTTACAGCTGTTTTATTGAATTTGTCCTCACTTTCTAATTTTTTTGGTTTGGCTTGTTGAATTAAAAAAACAAAACAAACAAACAAAAAAAACCAAAACAAAACCCAGTGACTTACCAGGTGTTATCATAGAATGCAGAAAGATCGTTCTCATCCCTTCTAGCAGAACACTGATAGCCTGAAGGTGTGGCAGACTAAAATATGTATTTATAAGCAGTAATGTCCCAAGTCTTACTGTTGCTTCTATTGTTATTGGTGGTTTTTGCAGTGAAATCTTACTCAGTTTAGAGTCAGTTTGTTTGTCCGGTGGCTGAGAGAAAGGAATGGCAAATTCTCATAGAATTCATGCAGATGACAGAAAGGCTTGATACAAGATGTTGGTCCATCCAAAGCAATGGCTTCAAAACCATGCGCCATGTGTAAAGAAGCCTCTGACTGAAGATGCTCTGTTTACCCACGACAGTCTAATGAAGATGATGGTCAGGGTTGTCCAGAGTTTTCTTGATTTTATGAAGAATCTTTCTTTGCTTCACCATCTCCAGAGGTTCCACAGTCGTCCCCAGAACAGAACCAGCCTTCTTTATCAGGTTGTTGAGCCTTTTTATGTCCCTGGTTCTGATGCTGCTGCTCCAACAGATGACGGATGAACAGATGACGCTCTCAACAACAGACTGATAGAAGATCTGCAGCATCTTGCTGCAAACCTTGAAGGATCTTAGCTTCCTCAAGAAGTCCAGTCTGCTCCGTCTCTTCTTATAGACAGGAGAGGTTAGCTGTTCAGACTCAGACATGGCGTTAACTGATTTCAATGTATTATGAAAATAAATATGGAGATGCATCTCTTTTGATATTACAAAAAATGTTAACTTATTCACTTTATGATTTCCTGCAAAGTTGAACCAACTTAAATGAATTGCTTCTATGGGTAACAAGCAATTCAATTAAGTTTATCCAACTTAATTTATTAAGTTTAACCAATTCAATATATTATAATCATCCAACTCAATTTGTTAATTTATTTTAAACAAATTTATTAAGTATGTTTAAAATAACAGATTTAAGTCAGTCTTACTCAAATCAGTTAGTTTGCTTCAAAAACAGTCATTTGACCATTCAAAGTACTACAACGTACACTAGAGTCACATTCACACACCGATATCCACATTGACATGTGACAGGAGGAAGCTGGAATCGAACCTACAACCTTCTGATCACAAGACGACTACTCTACCCACAGAGCCACAGTCGCTTACCTGGGAAGCTTGAGTCATGGTGCCAGACGTAGGATACAAATATGGTATCAAACTTAATTATTTCCAGTAAAGTCAAAGTAAAAAGGTCATTTACAGAAAAGATTTGTAACTTTTAAGTAAGAGTGTATTTACTCTTACTTACAATTATAAGTAAATAGAGTATTAGACTGCAAACTAAGAAGTTTGCAGCCCAAAATATGTAGTTTGGAGCTAATTAAAAGTTTGAGTTGACTTTCTGTAGAATTAAGTCAAAGAGATTTTAAATCTTTATTAGAACAAAATAAATTATTTGAGTAAGACTGACTTACATCTGTTATCTTAAACATACTTAATCAATTTGTTAAATAAAATTAACAAATTGAGTTGGATGATTGTAATATATTGAATTGGTTAAACTTAATAAATTAAGTTGGATAAACTTAATTGAATTGCTTGTTACCTGTGGAAGCAATTCAGTTAAGTTGGTTCAACTATTTTATTTTTAGAGTGTAAGTTTTGAGTTAAATGAACACAAAAAAGTAAGATGTCATAGCAAAAGCAAAAGAATTAAGTGAAATTAATGTAAATAAGATAAGATGAACTGCAGCCCAAAAACACTTTTTAGAGTAATAAGACTTCTTTCACATTTTTGTCACTTAAAGAAATTGATTAAAAAAAATAATTTTTGAACTTGAAAAGGTAAGCGTTAAATCAGATGAAAACTTGGTTGTCTGGAAATGAGTTCTTGTCTTTTTCTGGTCAGTTTGTTACATCAAGTTTTTCTATACAGTCATTTAAGCAACATATATGCTTGCTAACTGCTACCCACTGAAAGATGACTAAAACGTAACAACAATATTGCTGTTGCGTTTTAGTCTCACATGCCGCAGCATCTCAATACATCTCTGTCTCTCTTTATTTGACTTGATAGGCTGAGATTTTGTCACAGATTCAAATTAAATTGTATAAAGGTCAGTTTCTATTTAGGTAAATACTCCGTGGAAACCTTGAAGTGTCTGTTTTTAAAGTCATTCCTGACAATATGATCATTTTACAATGTGAAGAATTGCTTTGTGCTGCTGATCTACCAAAACCAAGAGATGGTGATCAGGTTTTCCTTCATTGTAGAGCCAGTTGAACATTCAGTTGTCAGTAGTCTCTTGTCCTCTGGTGTTGATCCTGTCAGTTATATTTAGCCTCAACTTAAGAAACCGTATCTCAGTCCTGATACTTTTGAAAGTTACACACCTATTTCTAAACTTCCTTTTGTCTCAAAAACTCTTTAAAAAAACATAGTTCATAAATGACTAATGGCATTTTTAGAAGGATGTGGTATTTTAGAGGTTTATAGCTTTATGTAGCACATAATCTGCCCTTTTATTAGTTTTGAACAATGTGTTTTTAGCAGCTGATTCAGGTGTTCTCATTGTGCTTCTAGATTGAATTCCTGCCTTTGACCCAGTGGCTCAATGCCTTACATTAGCTCAAACTTTTCTGGTTCAGCAAATGATATCTGTCCAACTCTACGTTTATGTCCTCTCCTGTCTCTCATTAATGTGGGGGTCCCACTGGACTTAGTTTTAGGCCCCCTACTTTTCTCTTTGTACTTGCTTCTTCTAGATTCTGTCTTAAGGAAACATGGGGTTTTCATTTTCTTCACTGGTTACCTGTACATTTCAGGATCTGTTTTCTTTATTAGCTTTTAAGTCTCCTAATGGTCTGCCTCCCCTTCTCCTTTATCTTTCTGAACTGCTACAGTTACATACAACAACTGTATGTAACTGTATGTAATCCCCCTCCTTCCTTAGGTCTGCCAACCAGCAGCTCCGTAATCTACCAAAATCCAGGCAGAAACTACAAGAGACCAGACTTTAGCTGCAGCTGGCCCAAATTGGGCCAGCCTGGCTCCACCCTGTCAGCCAGGCTTCTTCTCGTTCTGGGTTTAAGAAAATTCTTAAAACATATTTATTTGCTGAAGCCTTTTCCTGAGAGGTTATCTCTATCTAAACAATATTGTTATTTTAATTAGTCTATTTTAAATTGTCTGTGTTCACCTTGTTCAGTTTTTATTATTATCATTTGTATATGTACAGCCCTGTGTTAACCTCTGGTTATTTTAGAGTGCTTTCTAAATAAAAGTGGTATAGTGTTGACCCATACAGCACATTCAATCCATTGCTGAGTGTTTTAGATGCAGATACCTCAGCTTTATTTTCCTCTTTATAGATTAATAAACTAACCTGTGCTCTTTACTTGATGGGTTTTGTTTGTTCACCTTTAAAATCTGAAAGCAATTTTTGACTCTTGTTAATCTGGAGAACTGACTGAGCAAAAGTATGAGATGCTGGTTATACTTGACATGAGCAAAGTTACATGAATGGATGAAAATCTGTTCAAAATTGTTCGTTAGTATAAAAGATGTTTTGTTTTTTCTTGTTTGTTGATGAATATCTTCATTTTTTGTTGTGTGTGTGTTTCCATAGGGGACATTTGTCATTCAAGAATGGTATTAAGTTATAAAGCTATCTAAAATAGTCTGTTTTATGCCAACCAATGTCTAGCCATAAGAAAAGTCAATCATCAGTCGATCGATCGATCAATCAAGTTTATTTCTAAACCGCCTCGTTTTGAAAGGCAGTAAAGTAAAGCACTTTACTTTTGATGTAAAGTGCTTTACATCAAAAAACACAAAAATAAAAAGGTATAAAAAATGCAGTTAACAATTGAGAAACCAGTGAAAAAACAAGTGCCATCATCAGAATCATCAATGTTCCATTTAATATGGTTCAAAATCAACTATAAAAAACAGGTGAGTTTTTGGCCTTGATTTAAAGGAACTCAGTGTTTTGGCTGTTTTGCAGTTTGTCCCAGATTTGTAGTGCCTAGAAGTTTAGTCATTAAACCTTTTACCAAAATGTATCTATGTATTGTGTGTAAAATTGTGTGTGTGGTGTGTGAGCATGTGACATAAGTGTGTAAGTGAGTGAAGTTAGGCTGTTTGAAATGATCTTGGCATTTTGCTCATCTCTCTAAATCAGAGCCTCGTGTGCAGTGCTCACGCTGTGCAGGTGTGTTCTTTTCAGCTTGTTGGGGTTGGCGCTCTCCTGTGGGGATGGCCCCTATGGATGGAAGATTCATGGCGTCTGTGTTTGAGTGTGTGTGTGTTCAATGTTTGCTTTACTGGTTGGGGTTGGCCTTGTAGGTGCTTGTGGTGCTATGGTGGGTCCATGGAAATGAGATGAGTTGGGAGCTTGTTGGCATGTTGGGACTGTTTCATCCTGGGGTTGTTCTGATTGGCTGGCTCATTTGGACCATGTGGACTCTTTCTGGCCCTGTATCTGGATGGGGCCAGTGTCTGGGCCTGGGTTGTTCAGGTGGTGCCCGACTCTTGTACAGGCTGGTTGCTGGTTACCCTTTTGGGGGGACAATACCTGGACCTGATTAATTCAGTTTAGAGAATGCATATCAATGTATGGCTGCATTTAATAACTTAATTAATATGATCATTATTAGTGAAATCACAAGTAGTAGTTTTGATTGAGTAATTAATCTTTTTTGCTTTGATTTTTGTGTTTTGTGGTGTACAAAAAGCAATGTCCGAAAATATTTGATGAAGTTCTAAACTTTCGGTCTTTATCTTAAAAGAACTGGTCTTGACTTCATCCCTGCAGAGCCGTGTCTTATGGGCCTAATTATCAAATCAGCTGGTTTTCTAAAAAGCATAACAGTTGTCACGATAGATGGTTCCCAAATGACACTATGCGTCCTACATCTGGGTACTCTGTCACCAAATGGATAGTACAGAATCAGCTTGCTACTTCATTGATCCCATGTAAGAGAACCACAGTGGATTGACATTGAATATGTCCTGAAATCAAGGGTTTATCACCTTTGTTTGATAAAACAAAGGTGAAACAAAGGTGTTTTAAAGGGGAACGCTGTCTTTTTATATTCAAAGTGACAAAATTGTACCAAGCCGTTCTGTTGCAACCAATAGGAAAATTCAACTGCAAAAGAACTGTTCGACTGAAGGGGCCAGTGGTCAGATAACTTCAGGCAAAAGTATGCCGAACTAAAAGAACTATACAAAAATTTCAAAATTTTCCCAGAAAAAGATAAATAAGACAGAACCCTAAATAACCCATTTAGCCTGTCATTCACAGGTTGTCATTCACAACGAGAGGACCCAAATTTGGGTCCTCTCGTGAATGACAGGTTAAACAGTTTATCAGCAAAAAAAAAAAAAAAAGCTAATAAGAGGGTGAGTTTCTATTTAATTTAAAATTTATCCCTGCTGAAACCATAAAATCAAATTTAGCCACATTGTCATTCTCAATAAACAAATGTTATTTTACATCTATGGTTTGTGGCCCCCAGCCTTGAAAGTCTGGGGGCCTTCAGCAGCAGCTTAGTTCATTTATGCCTTGGGTTGGCTCTAAATGTGATCAGCATTGCATCATGTCTTAAGATCCACTGGCTGATTACTTTATTGGGATTTAACAGAAGTGCAAAAAAATTTATTTTTATTTAAATTGTATTTTTTGTCTGTTTTTAAGACTATAATTGTGTGTTTTAAGTATATTGTCAACAAGGTCCGTCCAGTAACAATATAAATACATTTCCTGTCAGCATAATAATTTTTAATACAAAAACATGGTGGATTGCCTTGGCGCCCTGACTACTGGGCTTAGTAAGTTTTCTGGGGGAAACCCTGGAGTTTATTAGCAGTGAGAAGGTTTCTAAAAATAACCAAACTGTGGCACTGCCCGCCAGTCAATAGTGTATTGAACCAATTACCGTAAAAATGTACTTTGTAGGCAAACCCACAGACTTGTATGACAGATCCATTTGCACAAAATATGAAATTAAACTATAAAATGTACATGTTTAAATACACATTTCTGCTTGATGCAACATCCGCACTTGAACAGAAAAATGACTGCTGTACTTCAGCAGTCATTTTGATAACATTTTGATAAACAGAACTTGCCTAAATGTACATTCTAAATCCATCAAACATAGCATGTAGAGAAGACGGCACACTTACAATGCACACAATAGAGTTTGTTTGTCCCTGTACGTGTTTCACAAGAAAGACTACTTTCACCATAAATGTGGTGATCTGGTGTTTTAGTTGATAGACTGGATTAAATTCACCAAAGTCTGATTAGTTTATTATGTAGCTTGTTGCACACTTATGTGTATGTCAAACCTGCTTGGAGTGAAAAGCCTATCATGTGTTTCAGAGGACATGGACGGTATAGAGCTTTGGAGCTGACGTCACAGCGTATGACGTTTACGTCGCTCGGCGCCATGTTTGCAGCCCACAGACCAAAACAAACTAGTCACAACACCGGTGTTTTCATTGTATTACCGACCGCAGCAAAGTTGTTTTGCAAATTGGATACTGGATATTCTCCCTCCGCGGAGTAAGGGACGTTCAGCTCAAGGTTGATCCGATTTATGAACGCTACTTTCGGCCAGCTGTTCTCTACCGATGCCTCCTGAAGCGCTCGGAGGTTCACATAGGGACCGTCAGTTTCCAAACACTCCTGTAAATAAATGCTTTGTCTTGTGACCAACTGATACAAAAAAGTGGTAATTCATGCTATTAAACGAGGCACACTATCCTCTATAAAATGTTTAAGTCATATTTAATATTTTAAATAATATTAAATGTTTTCTTTAAATAGCTTCCAAATCATGTGCCCCATTAACTCAAAATCTGTGTGAAATCATTCTACTAGACTGTATAAATGAGGCACACTCATCTTTATTACATTTGAGCACTTTTAAATATTTTTTTCAGCTATTTCTTTAGTATTTTTCAATAGCTTCTAGGTCATGTTACCTATTAACTCAAAATCTGTGAAATTATTCTACTAAACTATATAGATGAAGCATATTTTTATTCCATTTTGACCCCTTTTTTATTTTTTAACCAAATTTATATTTAAAAAATATTTTTTTAAAAGTTCATAAAATATATTACCTCAGATGATAAGAACATTTGTAACCTGTAATGTTCAATTACATAAAATTCTAGGACTGGATCTATTTCATTACATGTTCACTTACCTGAAATATGTTAAATACAACATATTTATTAAAGTGTGGTCTATTTCATAAAATGTGTCACCTTTATTGTTTAATTACACATTAAATGTTTAAAGATGGGCTTTTTCATCTGGTTTGTGTCATGATGTGGCGGTGGACACAAACGCAGCAGGCAGTGGACGTACTTTATGTGGATGTTATTTTAATGAACAAAATAAACTAAATCCAAAATCCAGGGAAAACAAGGAAATCCAAAACACAATGAAACAGGATACGAGGGATAACAAAGGTAACGTGAAGATCTAAACCAGTGTTTCTCCACCCTTGTCCTCACCCCTCCCCCCCTGTCCTGCATGTTTTAGGTGTTTCCCTTCTGCCACACCTGGATTGTATCTCTGGGTGATTAACAGGCTTCTGCAGTATTTAGTCATGCAATAATTTGAATCAGTTGTTCTGGAATAGAGGCACATCTAAAACATGCAGAGCAGGGGGGCGGTGAGGACCAGGGTTGAGAAACACTGAAGAAAAAAACCTAACTAGTATTACTAATATCAAATTTTTATTTTAAATGTGATTAATTTCTTCACCTGTTTACATGCAACTTGAAGTGCTTGAATCAAATGTTTCATGAATGTTTACCACATGAAATTATTGAATGAGAGAAAACGGCCACTTCCAACTGTACACATATTCCTGCAGCCTTGCTCAGCTCCTCTCCCGGCATTTCCTCCTCAGCCTCTCCGACTTGCTCCTCTTCTACAGCCTCTGGAACTGTGTTTCCATTATTTACCTCTTCTGGGGTAAATAATGAAAACAGTCTCTAACCTGTTGATGGTTTTGCTGTATCGCCTCTTTAATTGACGCGCCTGTCGGTCCGATGTTGTGGCGTTTACCTCACTGACCCATATTCAGCGCTGGACCCCAGTCAGGATTGAGCTCATCCATTTCATACGTCGGTTTGCCTTGAAGAGGACATATCAGAACACATCGCTATTAAACATGTAAATCTGATAACACTAGTAAAATAGTTTACTTCACAATAATGCAAGAACCTCGATGTCCACTGACAAAACTCGGACTATGCTACATAAACAATATTACCCCGACCTAAACAAGGTTGACCCACTTAAATGAACTCAACAGAAACTGATCATGAGTACACCCGGACAAAATCATAGCAAAATAAATTATGACACAACACCAACAAAGCGAATTTAGACACTCACCAGAATAGAAATGTCTGGAGCAAACTTGTAGGTATCTGGGGATGTTGGAGAAGGTAATATCAGGACGTCTCACCGCTGATACCAAGACATTTGTCTTCTTTTTGTTATCTCCAATAGCTTAGCCTCCTCGCGTTGTTTCCAAGCAGAAAAATAGTGAAACAAAGTCCGTTTTACATCTTTTTACCGTTTCAGTAGTGTGATCGGACCTTACACCCAATAACGCAGCAAGTTTGTGCCATAGCTAAAATATCTGTGAGAGAGTCGTTTTTGTTGGTGGCAACAAAGATGGCGCTGATACCCCTCCGACTAGAGCAGTGACGTCACGCTCTGAAGCTCTATTACCTTGTTTTTGATTAGTTAAACGGAGAGCAGTCTCCTGAGTCTACACTGCAGCTCCCCCTGTGTTGAAGAGTGAAAGATTCCAGAGCTTGTGTTAACCGGTGGTCTCCCATCCAAGCACTACTACGACAGAGGAATTCATTCCTGCCTGTAGACATTAGACTTTACAATGTCCAAGTCCGAGAAACTTAAATCTAATTTTCTCTGCACTCTTTTATAGATTTATAGATTTACATATTTACATGTGCATGCTCATTTATTTCTTTACTTATTTATATATGTATTTAGTACTATTAATTTCTTTGTTTCAATTGGAAACTTCTCATCGGAGAGGTCAAAGGTCACATGTGGGGTACCCCAAGGCTCAATCCTAGG
>NW_015114702.1:37969-40624 GCF_001443285.1 Poecilia latipinna | reverse complement strand
TATCACATCATATCATGAGATTATTGTATCACTACTCTCCTAATCGATAGTAGCCACTCAGGCACACCACTAGAAGAAAACAAACACACCCAGTATAACACTTTCATTCTTTTGGCTGAGACGATTGCCAGTTGACTACAGAAAAGAATTGGTAAGTTAGTGCTAGTGGAGATTTGATCTGAGCAGAGAGAAGTTCTGAGCGTGAGGAGAAATGTTTGAGAGAACACAGAATATTTGAAAGACAATAGAAGCTTTGAGTACAAGCATTACAAGTTTTAAGAACAAAGATATGAAATCCTGCTGTCAGACTGAAAATGTGTGCTGTTGACCTGTGGCAGTAAAAATCCCCCATACTGTTCCAGTTTTAGACACCTATGAACCTATAGATAGGCCTCCCTAAAATCTTTTGAATTTGTTTCCACTTTTATTTAGTTTTGTCCTGAAAGAATTTCTCTTCTAGTTCGACCAAAAGAGAAACAAGATGAGAATGGGAACTTTCCAATGCTCAGCCATCCTTCTTCTATTAGCTGTGCGTGGATTTTCCACAGCAAACTGTGGGAAATCAATTTATGTTTAACTCAGTTAAACATGAATGAATTTTGACCACAGCATGAAACTACTGTTACATGGATGCATATCTGAACAGAGCATCAACATTGCTTCTTTGGGCGTGGAAGGCCCTTTTGTGTTGTGTTGGCGGCAGTTTTTCAGCACACTGTTGGTTCCTCTGGTAGAGGAAGCCAATCTGCCAGGAAGCTGTTCAATGGAAGGAATCCTGTTGTCCTCTTTTGTCCAACTGGACTTTCCTTTCATATTTTTTTATAAAGAATGTTGTTGATAGAATACTAGAGGTTAAGTTAGTTAATGTGCACAGCTGATCACATTTCTTGGTAACACAACATAGATGTTACTAAAACCAGGTATATCACTCATTTTTACTTCACTCTAAAAAGTCATTTCCTCTTCTGGTGCCGCCTGTTTTCATGCTCTCTAGAAGTTTGTAGTCTGTTTCAATGTGTGAACAACTTTCTGTACCAAGGCATAATTCACATCACCCTGTGGTTCTTTCACTATTGGATGATGTATGGTTGTGTTTCCAGTGTAGATCCCTTATCAACCCACACCTTGTCTCCATTCACAGCACCTGACTTCAAGAGGCATCTAGACAAGTTTTTGGCTCAGAACAGACACATACTGGTTCCATCTTACTGTCTTCACTATAAACATGTTTCAGCGAACAGAGACTTCCTCTGACTTTTTTAGAACCCCAAACTCTGAACCCCAAAATTATTCAGCTTTTAATTTAGACGAGTCTTTTTATGTTTCTTACATTGCATTATCATCTTACCATAAGATGACCTTTGAATGCATGCACCGTATTACTTCAATGTTGTGTTATCTACTGGTTTGAATCTGCATGCAACTGAAACATCCTCCTTCACCTCAACATTGATCCCTGCAGGTGGACATAAAGCCAGCCATCAGTTTATGGGAGCCTTTCTTTCTGCCTTTCTGCAAATGTCTTGCTGTACTTGCTTGGAGTGATTGTTCTGTGTTGCTCTCAATTATGTTTCATCACAGTGCAACAACACAAAGCTAATGGACTGATAAGCGTAGATGTCCCATAGAGCAACATGCATTTATATATACCCCAAAACTGGACAGCGGTCTGGACAGAAGACAGACTGGAGGCAGCTGAGAATGGGTGGAAAAGGCGAACTGGATCATAATAGGAGAAAAAGAGGTAGAGATTGGGAAGGATGGGGGGTGGAGAGGGTGGTGGGTAGGATGGGTTGAGTTGCTAGGGTATGTCAGACTGTTGCTGAGAGCCAGGCCTGCTATTGGAAGCCACTTGCTTAGCAGGAGAGAAGCAGAAAAGAGAGAGAAGTAGCTAATGAGTATTGTGGCCTGGTTGCTGAGACAGCACCGGGTTTATTTATAGAGTGATGGCTAGTCAGTCCTTAGATACCAACAACGAATGAGCTGTCAGAGAAGGAGGTGCCTTTAACCAATGGCAGCGCAGGAAGAGGCATGCCAGATTGAGGAAGTTCTGTGAATGTGCCTCAGTCTCTTAAAGAGACAGTCCAGATTTCTCAGTACTAGGCAGATATTCTCCCTCTCTCTCTTTCTCACTTGCTCACTCTTTCCAGTGGAGTCATATCTGCAAACAGAGGCTGAAGTACCACAGCTGTCCCCAAACAGGATGACTTTCTGTGATATTATACAGCTGAACACAGTGAAACACTTTGGATTCCTCTCTTAGTGTGACTCTGTGACTAGTTTTTATGTGGAAGGGGGACAGCCTTCTGAATAAAACACGGTTAACACTAAACTGGTTGTAAATGTTTCTGTCTTCCTGTCATTCATCCTTGCTTTTAGGTCCCATTATGTTTGAGGTGTTAGAGGAAGGAGAGGAGGAGAAAAGATACATACTCCACATCCAACATATTCACCTTGTGAAGCAACAACTAGTTAGCAGTTGGCCTTTTTGATCAGTGCCTGATCAAAAAGGCCATGCTTGTCGTTTGTTCCCTGGTATGAAACCTTGTGTTAAAGTTGAACATAGCAGTGCTGGTGCTCTCTCTACTGTCTTTGGTCTGTTTGGTTCTGAGAACTTTCTTCCCTTTCTTTGGGAAATTTCTCTTCTTCTGTCTC
>NW_015114702.1:32481-33507 GCF_001443285.1 Poecilia latipinna | reverse complement strand
GTGTGTGTGTGTGTGTATTTACAGAGACAGAAATAGCCTTTATTATCTCGCAAAAGACAAAAAAATCAGCTGTAACAGCAGCAGATATAAAGTTTCAGACAAAAGTTCTTACAGTATTGAAAACAATTTATAGAAAAACAAGATTAACAATAATTATATTCTCTACAAGACTATAACAGAAAATACTATGCAGTTATTAGAAATAAGCACATCAGAATCATGATCCAAGGGATGTACAACTGAGTTGGATCACTTTTCTAAAAATGTTCATGGTATGCAAGTGTAAAAAAAGGTAGACTATTTGCAGTACAGTACAACAGTGCAGAAAAAACAATTGCACAAGATAATTGATAGTTGTTCCAGATGCTTTTATTTAACTTTCATCTATTCTGGTTTTGTAAAAGTAAAGTTATTGCTATCTGTTACATATTGCTTTATTCTGAATGGGAAGCTGCTGTTTTTGATCTTCTGAGCCCAAGTAAGGTCAAGTTTCCAGCAACCAATAATCACAGTGCAGATCATGAGGCAGATATGTAGACATATCTGTAAATGGTATGATAGGAAGTCATGTCATGACTAAAACTGGACCCGTATGTAAAGAAAAGCATCACGGCCCATTTAGCTATTGATGAGTCTTAGTTTGACCATTGAAATAATTAATTCACTAACAAAATTAAGATTTCTACAATAGTAATAATAATAATATATATATTTTTTTCAATTCTTCAATTTTGAAGCTTTGAGATGATTACAAATGTTTGATTCCACATCAAGATCTCAGTTTCAGGCTGTGATCAATTACAAAATTCCTTCTCTTTACCAAATGTACATTTACAACAAAACCAGAACACAAAGAGGGAACATTTTGAAAAGACATTACTTTTATGGACATAATCATAAGGAAATTATTTATCAAATAGACACTTATTGAAAGATGATCCGTCTCATTTTACTAATTATCAATCCAATATTCTTCCATGTTGTGGTTAACATGTGTTAACCAGGCGTAACCATGTTCACAATCAT
>NW_015114702.1:13551-28952 GCF_001443285.1 Poecilia latipinna | reverse complement strand
GAATGTTAATCATTCCATCTGATAGATTTCATTAACACTCTTTAGCGTCTGGCCAGTTTGTTTTTTTACAAGCTGTAATTAATATCTGATATAGATATTTTGCATTGTCAGGTAGAAATTCTGTGTTACCCAGAATAAAGGTGGTGAATTTAAAAGGTATTCTTATATGAAAGATATTTTCAATATTTCTGTCTAATAGCTGTACAGTCCTAAAATATAAGCCAGTGGTTGGGTTCTGTGTTTCCTTATTGTCTTAATAAGCAGATTACAAATGTTGTTAAAGTCAGTGTAATATTGTTAATATTGTGCACACTTGTGTGTTGAATAGCAGATGTTCAACACCACATTCAGTAAAACTCAGTCTGAAAATTTGACATTGGCCATAGCATGAATGCATCAGTCATTTTAGTGGGACTGAAGTTACCTGAAACAGAATTTAGATTCAACTTTCAAAGAGGGAAAGTGACACTGAATTATCGGCAGACCTTCAGTGGTTCGTATTGTGGAAAGAGTTTTTCTCTGTGCCTCCTGGTATAGATTTAGGTGCCTAATGTCAACATTCAGAAACACACTAGCTGGTCATTGTAAAAGAAATCCACACTGGGTTCCTCATTAAGTTATTTGTGTCCTGTACATGTTGAACATGCTTTAGAGGTGCTGTGAGTGACATTTTTGTTCTTAGAAAAGAACTTATTGTTTCTCTTTAGTTTCTTTTCCCCAGCTGGATACGTTTAGGTGTGATTTATCCCTCGCTCATCTCTGAATATTTTCCTAAACATATACTTTCCATAGTTTCTGAAAAGTCCTGTGACTACGTGGTTCTGGTACTACAATCAAAATGCTGTAATACCTGTGCTGCCCCGCTATGGGATGATAATGTTGAGACAATTAACATCTCAATTCAAAAGAACAATAAGTGCATGGCTAAAGGTCGTCCCACAGCAGCTCCAGGTTTATCCTTTCCTCTCCGCTGACTTAGCTTTGGAGTTTCAGCGTAGCGTGAAACGTCAGGTGGACCCTGGAACGCAGCTCCGGTCTTCGTTCAGGGTCAGTGGCCCAGAAAGCAGCATCAATATTTCAATCAGTCTCCAGATATCCAGACAAAGCAGAGACTGACTGTGGTTTTAAAAATGTAACTTTTTGGAAAGTTAATTTAAAAACTAGATTTTATATTTTATAGTTTATTAAGCATCAAATGTTCTCAGCAATGTAGACAAGGATCTGAGTTCACTGTATCATATCAACATATGTGTGTTTTAATGACCTGGTTCAATTAAAATCCAGGGCAGGATTATTACTAAATGATGGAATGTTATAAACTCTTACTGATCACCAGGGAATAAAACATGAAGGAAGAAAGCTGCAAACAATATGGAAGAAGGGAGAAGTAAACTGGCATTGTTACTAAATTTTCAAATGGAAGCTCTGAAAATTTTGAATGAATGAAACCACAGTTTCTCTCGTTAGAAAGGAGGGAGGTCAGCCATGATCATGTCTCTAAAAGCTGCCGTAGCAGCCAGGTAGTCTAACTCTGGTCCAGTCATTTACCTGTGAGACTGTTTCTGCTAACGCTCAGGCATCATGAAGAACATCACATTATGATCACAGATCTTCCTGCGAACATAACTCAAGAACACTTTTGATCAGAAAAGGTTTTAGTTTTACCACATAGGTTTCAAATTCTGAGGTTGACCTGGACAAAGATATCTGTCCTAGATTCTGTCACACTAGATTTTATTATTTTTCACAATAATATACACTTCTTTACCCAAGCTATGTTATGCTCTGTATTTGAGATTTTTAATTTTAAGTTAAACTTGCTTATAAACAGAGATATCAGGGCAGCACCATATCAGGAACATGCATAACTACAGTGGCGATACTGATTACATTTACCTCCCGCTTTTAAAGACTCTGACTTTTTCACTGTCATTCTCCACTTTAGCATTGTTGCCTCTAAGCGTGTAGGTGAGGTCTGACTGGTATGAACAGTTAGAGTCTGTCCAAATGTCTATTAAAATATTGCTGATATGAAGAGCATGAAAAAAGTGAAGCTTGAAATATAATATCCTACCCAGTGTTCCACCAGCCTATGATCAGAGACAGGAAAATGTGAAAATTGGAAAAGTTTGATGTATTTTGTTAATAAATACTTCTTTGGCATGTGCAGGGATTTTCAGGATCAACACACTCCAGGTATTAACGTTTTTTTTTTATTTTTTATTATTCTGATCTTAAACGTTAACTGTCAACGAAGAGTCGATTATTTTCTAAATTTGACTAAAACTGGCCGGGAATTCGTGATGTGCATTTTTTCCCAGTGTTTCTGAGCATGAGTGTTTTAAGACATGAACTTGGGATTTAAAAAATTAATAGCTAGCAAGTTTGAGTGAAATAGTCACAGAGAAGGTGGGTGGGGCAACTTGGCCTGCTGTGGGCTGTTCATGTTTTCAGCATGTTTCTACATTTAAACCTTTGCGCATGCACCAGTGGATAGGACACACACCCATGTTGCTTCTTCATGCTGTTCAATGGTCTGCTGGGTTGCAAAAATAAAGTATTAGCAGAGTTATGTCAAAGACAGAAAGTGGAGAAAAAGAATTGAGGGTTTCTCTCCTCTCCACAGGTGCAAGCAGCTCAGGATGTCCGCCCACCTCCTCCTCCTCCTCCTCCACCTCCTCCTCCTCCTCCTCCACTGCCCAGGGCTTCTCCCTCGCTGAGCCAGCCATGACCAGCCAGCACACACACACACACCCCTCCTTCAGCTCCATCCACTCCATGGCCGAGCAGCAGCAGGTAACACACACACTGTACCATCGCTAATATCAGCGTTCCTTATTCAAGATGAAGCTGTATAGAGAAGTTGACAGTAGCCGAAATAAATGGAAGTAAATCTTAGCAGGTGTAGGTTGCAGCCAGGTGATTTGAGGAACAAGGGAAGGTGTGTTGGGGTGGGGGGTGGGGGCAGGGTGGTGTTTGGATGGAGAGGGGGTTGTACTCACGTCACACCTGGACAAACAGGAAGTTGGACAAACAGGAAGTCCTTGACAGGTGCACATGTTGCCCATAAGAAACTGCCACTGCACATATAACAAATAGGTGAAGTCTGAAAAGGAGACTATAAGGAATAGGCAAGGTAAACAGGTAGGTTTTCAGTAATTATTTGAAGGTAGCTACAGAGTCTGAGTTCTGGATGTTTTGGAAGAAAGGTCCAGAGGGGTGGGGTGGCAGCAGAAAAGTCTTGATCCCCCAGGATATGGTGTTTGGTTCTGATAGGATTCAGGAGGTGAGAGGGCAAGTAGGAGAGTGACTTTGCAGGAGGTCATTGAGATATGAGGGGGCGAGTAGGTGTTGAACAGTATGTTGTATTGCAGGGGTGTCAAACTCCAGTCCTCAAAGGCCGCTGTCCTGCAGTTTTTAGATGTGCCACAGGTACAAAACACTGGAATGAAATGGTTTAATTACCTCCTTCTTGTGTAGATCAGTTCTCCAGAGCCTTGCTAATGACCTAATTATTCTATTCAGGTGGTGCAGCAGAGGAACATCTAAAGCAGGGGTCACCAACTCCAGTCCTCCAGGGCCACCATCCTGTAACTTTTAGATGCGTCTCTGCTCAAACACACCTGGATCAAATAAACTGCTTGTTTCCAGCCTATTGCAGAGACGAATGAATGCTGGTGAGGGAATTCAGACATTTTGGAGCAGAGATGAATCTAAAAGTTGCAGGATGGTAGCCCTGGAGGGCTGGAGTTGGTGACCCCTGATCTAAAGGTTGCAGGGCAGTGGTCCTCCAGGACTGGAGTTTGACACCTGTGTTGTATTGTATCTGGTGTTGAATGGGGAGCCAGTGGAGATTTTTAAGAACAGGGGTGATGTGGTCCATGAAGTGAGTGTGGATAAGTAGATGGAAGCTGAGTTTTGGATATACTGTACTTTTTGCAGGTGCACGGAGTGAAGTTCATGAAGGATGGTTTTGTAGTAGTCAAGTTTTGAAGTAATGAAGGAGTGGATAAGAATTTGAGCGATGGAGTGAGAGAGAGATGGGTGGACATGAGCAATGTTGCATAGGTGGAAGAATGATATCCTGGTGATGGTACTGATGTGGAATTGGAAGGAGAGGGAAGAGTCGAGAATGATGCCAAGTTTTTGAACTGGGGGGGAAGGAGTGACTATGTAGCCATTGATGGGGAAGGTGATGTTCTGAGCAGAGAATAGGTGGGATTTGGGACCATTAGTGAGTAGTTCAGTTTTGTTGCTATTGAGGTTTAGAAAGTTCTTTAGAAAGTTAGTGTGCATTAAGAATTCCATATTAATAAGCCAGCTGGTGATGGGGAAAAGGTAGAAAATCTGCAGGTGGGTAATGAATTAAGATCTGATGGAGACTGAGACGAGAAAGAGGAGGCAAGGTGGATGTGAATTACTTTGATGTTTGAGTGGAAGAAGGTTTGGAAATTCTTGCATTTATGTGATGTAAAGGTAGATTTGATGTTGTAATGAGGTTTAGTCAGTTTGTTAAATGTGGAGAATAGGGTGTGAGAGTAGAACTTGCTGCTGTCTTGAATATTGTAATGTGGTCCTTGTAGCTTTGATAGGGGACAGTGAGATTGATTGTCTTGTAGAGGCATTCTGGATGTCATTGTCTTTTCTTAAGAGTGTGGAGTTCTTGGGTGTACCATGGGGCTGAATGGGTGAAGGATACTGTTATTGTCTTAGAAGGTGCAAGCTGAGTAGTTGACCAGTAGTTGACATGTTGTGGTGGACCCTGGACCCTTTTCACAGGGTGCAATGGGCAGGAAATCTAAAACAAACCAACATAAAGTCACCCAAGCATGTTGCAGTGTGGACTGTAATAACCTTCATGAGAACTGAAAAGAATCAGTGTTGTATAAAGTGTGTCTATCAGCCTAGTTTCTGTTGTTAGTGAGAGGATTCTCCACACCAGCTTCATTCTTCAACTCCTGCTGTGGAGCAGAATAACAGATACAGACACCTAGGGAAGACATTACTAGGTGTCTGTAAGCTACATCACTGCATACCTAGAATGACAGCAAAGAGGTCACTGAAGCCATTCATCAAAGACAAAGTAGAGAGGAGACTGGTGTCTAGTCCAGTTTCTGTCCCGGTTGATTGACCTGTCTAGTGTGGACCACTTTAGTGAAGCTCTCGTCACATCAGAGCATTTTAAATATAAATGATCCTCCAAATACATCAGGATAAATGGTTTGCCTTCTTCAAAACAAAACCAGTTGATAACATATCAAGCAGGTCATGAATATTGGTTCCCTCACACTGAAGGTTTGTTTGTAAGCTGGATCAGTGAGAACAAGTTCTGTTTTAAAACCAAGTTAAATCACTTCCAGCAAACCTGAAATAATTTGGAGTTTTTGTCATGTTACTGAGTTTTCACCTTGGAGAATGGCCCTAGAGCCAACACCCTGGACAGGGGAAGTGATTCCTGTTGCTCATCAAATATCTGTAGCCCCAGATTCATACGATTGCATTTATTTGACAGGACTTGCAGTTATGACCTTCCATTGTTGTCTTATTATTGGACTGTAAGACATGGCATGCTTGTTTTTCCATGGGATGGACTGAAGGTCTCAGGGGCCTACATTACATGTATTATCAGAGAAATGAGAATGTGTCTCTAGATGTCTTCTGACTGAACTTTATCCACATCTTAGCTCATTATGTTGTTCCACTGTAGCTTCTCCAGGTGTTGCAGCTCTCACACCCACTTTCCCCTCCACCAAGCCACTTTTATGGCAACAGTCAACAGTTTTGAGGTTGTCTGAATGCTCTTCACATTCTCTGATCATGTTGTGAAATTGTTCAGGCTGGTTACAGTGCTGTGTTCTCTCTAGGTGCTGTCTGATATGACCATACTCCAGCGGAGGATCCCCCCTAGTTTCAGAGACCCTGCCAGCGCCCCATTGAGGAAACTCTCAGTTGACCTTATCAAAACTTACAAGCACATCAATGAGGTAAAAATTCTCAGCTGTATATAATATCAAACCTGTTTTTTAATAATGATATAGGGAGGACATATTGCCTGTGTTGGGTTGTGTTGAAGTCAGAACTAGTTGAACACTGATCCAGTCCCATGAGCTCAATGGAGTTCACTTCATAGACTTTGAAGCCCGTTTCCTAGAATGTGGTCAGTGTCCTCCTCTCTGTAGGTGCCAGACTCACCCAGAACGGCTCAGAGCACTGAGCATTTCTGTCTCAGTGCTCTGCTCTGAAAACTGACAAGCCACAGTTCATACTGGAAGATTAAAAATATAATGACTATATTTACTGATGGTATGTGGATCAATGATCAGTCAGGATGTGGGGCCTAATTTCTGCTTCCACACACAGGTATACTATACAAAGAAGAAGCGGCGGGCCCAGCAAGTCCCTCCTGAGGATAGCAGCACGAAAAAGGAGAAAAAAATTTACAATGATGGCTATGATGACGACAACTATGATTACATAGTGAAAAATGGAGAAAAGTGGCTGGACCGCTATGAGATCGACTCACTTATTGGGAAAGGCTCCTTTGGACAGGTGAGGACATTGAAACAAACCTTAACATAATGATGTGTTCAAGGACTGTTTGGGTGAAAGTGAAAGCAGCAGTTGGCTGCATCAGGAACTAATACACTTCTTGAAGTGGTAAGCCTCTAATGGCCCTGGAGCTGAACTAATGCAGGACTTCGGGATGATAGTGTATCCCACTTGAAGACATGTACCAGCTGAGTAGCAGCTGTTAATAAGCTGAGCTGGTCTCTCTCCTCCAACATTTGTTTCCGATATGATTGAAACATTGGAGGTCTGCACATTATGATTCTGAGCCGCCCCCATGTGGCCACTTCTGGGAACACAAGTCCTGGCCCTATAGGTTTGTCATCATTGACTTGGCTTCTGTCAGTAGCAGTGTCTTAGCATGCAGAGAGATATGGTGTGTGTGTTTTGTGTCTGCAGGTAGTGAAGGCCTACGACCACCATGAGCAGGAGTGGGTTGCCATTAAAATCATCAAGAACAAAAAGGCTTTTCTAAACCAGGCACAGATCGAACTACGCCTGCTGGAGCTGATGAACAAGCATGACACTGAAATGAAATATTACATTGGTAAGAGCAACATTAACACAACAGCTGCAGAGCATTACCAACAGATGTGTTTTACTCTACTTTGACCAGGGTGTATCTGTGGATTCAGTTTGTGATGACGTCTTTAAGCACAGGGCCATTCCAGCTGTGACCTTAATGCAGACTGAAACCTCTCAGACAGTAATTAATTTACTCAAATATAACAGGGTCCATGTTGTCATCACCACAGACTGTCAAGTATTTCATTATTAATTGATTGTAAAAACTGGGGACTTGTGAGAAATGTTTGAAGCTGCAGCTGACAGTGCTGAGGTTCTTACTGCTTTTAACAAAAGACCTGACATTCTTCATGTAAAATGCCAAAATTAGATTCTCATTGACGTAGACAGGTGAGGAAAATTGTGTCATTTTGTTCAGAGTGGTATCTGCTTGCTGAACTCGACAAAGAACTCATTGAAGTGTTGTGTGATTGATCAGAAGTTTGTTGTTGTGTTTATGTGGAAGTGCTCTCAGATAGTAATGTTGACATTTCTCTTCAACTAGTCAACATCCACTATACAGTCTTTTTAGCTGCACAAGACATGGATATCTTAGGTAATGTTTATCTGACACCATGAGGAACAATGTTCATTTGTACGATTCTTCACTAAATAACTACAATAAAAATAAAATTGGCAAATGATTAATAACTCCTGGATGGAGATTGCAACATCGTTGTTCATGGAGGTGGCTGACTGCAAGAAAGTGTGGCACTGTCTCTGTGACCATTTCATAAAATCAAAACGGAGGAAGGGGGGAACCCCTGTGTGTAGTGGTGTGATGTATGCTGAAGCGGGAGGGGTGTCCTCCAGGTGACCTGCACCACTGCATGGAAGGTGTGTGCAGGTACAAACATCATGAAACCATGTGACTGCACGGTTCGGCTTCGGATGAAGTATGTTGGCGCCTGTAACCAGAACTTTTACTTCACCGTACAGACAGTATGAGCTTCCTGCTTCTGGAATGAAGATCTTTCATTTTGAGGTTCTGACATACGGGAACCTGAAGCTGCAGTCGGATGTTGAGCACCTTTCCCTTCTACAGGATAGTCTCATGTTGAAATGAAGTTTAACGGCTGCTCTGTGGCTGAAAGCGCTGCTCTCACTGGACTGACCAGAGTTTAGATGAGGTAATGCTAAAGGAAAGTTCTCGTGGCTCAGTTGTTGGAGTATATACTGCAAAAGATCAGGTGTTCTTCAGCTGTTTTAACTAAATCTTAAGTCTAAAATAGAAAATTTCTGAAGAAATTTAAATGGGGCCTGCCAAAGTGTACCTGTCATTTGGAACCCAGCGTTCTGATGCTAAAAATTAGCACTAATGCTAAAGTAAGCTATAAGATTTGTGGAGAATTACAAGGACGTTGACTAACATGGACTTCTTCAATTCAGTATGTTAAAATTAGTGTATAATCTAAAATTAGCCAAAGTGCTAATGTTAGCCTAAAAGGTGTCAGTAGTAAGTGGGGTATCACTAGCATGTTGTCTTACTTTGACTTCCTCCATTCTGTATGCTAAACGTACCTAATGACTAAAAAATTAGCTAGATGCTTATTTTAGGGAAAAAGCTAATGCTAATGCAGAGCAAGGCAGGGCACTAATGTTGGAGATTATGCTTTCTCCATTTAGGTTCTTAATGTATGAGGTTCAAGAAGAGTCAGTGAGCTGAATTCATGAATTCTGTTTATCAAGACTAAAATGCAGCGCTGGTCCATTGTCATGTTTTCCTTGTAGGAAGACACAGCAAAATGGCCCCTGGCAACAGTTTCTAATTCCTTTTGTTGGCCTCTATCTAAGCTATGCCCTATAGATGACACATTGTCATGTGTGTCATTTCCTTAAACTTTAGCTGTGTATATACTTGCGTGCACGTGTGTGTGTGTGTGTGTGTGTGTGTGTCTGCGTGTGTGTATACTAGCATGCAAGTAGCTACAAAATATAGAGAAAAACACAGAATTATTTAATCCCAGCACTAACCTGAGGAGAAAGAGTAGCTGAAATGCTTATTTTAGGAAAAAGGCTAATGTTAGCGCACCGCCTTGCAAAGCAAACAGCTTGGTGCATTGCTGCCATCTTGTGGTTGCAAGGCATTACAAGTAGAAGCCTGTAAAATTATAACAGCTACTTACCAAAATAAAATTGTAAAGTACTAATATTTGTATCATCTGCTCATCTCTTCTTTTACTGCTTTCCTGTTTGTCCTTTTCATTGTGTAGGATTTTGAACCCTGAATTCTACAGAGTTTTCATCAGGAACACGAGGGCAGCCATATTTTCCTAAGAAGGACCTGCTGAGTCACTAGTTGCTATAGTGATAGCAGGCCTGTGCCTGCTATCACTATAGCAGCAGGCCCCAACAACAGTGTTGAGCCGGGGAGGTGGTTAGCACAGTGTAGCTGACAGCTCCTGTGCTGCAGTTGTCCATCTTGAGTTGCTGGTTTTGGGGTTGGATCGTAATATAAAAGAAGCTAATGCATGCTGTGGTACTTTCCTAGTAGGTTTGGACTGTTCTATAAAGTAAACTAAAAATAAGGGTGGAATTTAATGTAAGAACTGTTGAAATAAAGCAACATGAAACATAAGGCCTTTTCTTCTCATTCCTGCTCCTTTGAAACTAAACCAGCATTTTTACTCATCTCTACAATGTGTGTTTAGGTCACACATGAGAGAATAATCATATACCATGTCTGTTGTCTAGATTTTGTAGGTGTTGAATGGAAATGCTATTGAAGACAGAAGTAGTTCTGTCCCTCCTGACCTTTGTTCTTTGTATCTCTTAACCTTCATCCTTGTCTCCCATCTGTGTGTCTGTCTGTCTGTCTGTCAATCTGTCTCTGTGCAGTCCACCTGAAGCGTCACTTTATGTTTAGGAACCATCTGTGTTTGGTGTTTGAGTTGTTGAGCTACAACCTGTATGATCTCCTGAGGAACACCAACTTCAGAGGAGTTTCCCTCAACCTCACCAGGAAGTTTGCACAGCAGCTCTGTACAGGTGGGTGGTCAGAGACGGTCTCACACGTGGTGCCAACCAGGGTCCTTCTAAACGTCTCACTAAAGCAGGTGAGCAGCCCACCTGGCTCTGGATCAGTTCACCCTTGCTCCTACCCTGCTGTACCTGAAAACAAGTTACTTCATACCTTCAAACTGCTGAATGAATTCTAGATATTACTAGTCATAACTCAACATAAAATTCAGTTGATTTGTAGATTATGTTCTGACATCTGCGAGTTTTCCCCTCTGTTCCCGTTGATCCCAGTCTGAGACTCTGAATCTAACGATCAGAGACTCTGGTGGCTGTTCAGACCACAGTGACTGAAAGCCATGCTAGACAAAGGTTCAAAAGATCAGAAGCCAAATGACCTGCACTCATATCTGGCTTAGAGCCCCAACCACAGATGCTGGTGGAGACCCCCATTAGGTTCACAGAGACTCAGATGAGACCCTGGGGGGTCCTGGTGAGCAAGGCTTGTACATGCATGCATGCAGAAATACACGCATACATGAAAAGAGAAGTGCTAGTAATAAGTGTGCCTGATGTTTTGTTTGCTGTGCAGCATTATTATTCCTGGCCACTCCAGAGCTGTCAATCATTCACTGCGATCTGAAACCAGAGAACATCCTCCTGTGTAACCCCAAAAGATCTGCAATCAAGATAGTGGACTTTGGCTCCTCCTGCCAGCTGGGCCAGAGGGTGAGCGCCCACCTACTCACCCGAAACACACACACACACACACACACACACACTGCCTCCTCTCAGTAGCCTCCTCTGATACAGGCATGTGTTGAACTGAAGCTCTGGGAAGCAGGTTTGGGATTTGGACTCAGATATGAGCAGGTGTTGGTCAGAAACCTGCAGTTCCTCCAGAGTGGTTCTGCAGGTGTCACAGGAACAGCCTCACTGTTCCGATGCAGCCTTTAAAGATATGTCTCTGTTTCTAAGGATGCTAAGAATATCATTCTAAACAGTAGGGAATGTTCTAAGATTGTTTGTTTATTTTTAATCTGCATTAACCATTGCCGTAACCATGGCGACTCTTCCTGAGGTCCACATCATACAAAAACATTTCTTACATAAAACTATTACACACACTTAACATAATATTAGAAACATAGCATATTAATTCATAAATTCACAATTATAGCACTTTATATAAAACATATGTTTCCACAATTATAACACTATGTAATAAAATAATTAGGTAGGGCTCTTTTAAAAGCTCTAGCATTTGTGACATTTCTAACAGACGAAGGAAACGAGTTTCATGTTTTCATTCCTCTAAAACTAGTTTGGTTAAATGTTTTTGTGAAGCACCTGACCACACCATGGGGAAATACTGCAAGTAGCACAAGATAACTGTGCTAATGATTTGAGGGATTAATTTTAAGTGTATGTAATGTAAACATCTTTTTATAACAAGTAGTTGTCTTGCCATAACTGTAACAGTGCATTCAGTCTGCTGAGACCACTGCAGTAATGGTTGTTCATTTAAACAGACTCAGTTTTTAATTTCCAGCTGGATCCAAATATTATGCTTTTGGTTTTAGATATGTTTAAAACTAATGTATTTGTATATACCCAATTTACAACTTGCTTAAATTCACAGGCCAAGGTGCTAAACAGTGTTTCAATAGATGAACCTGACATATATATTGTGGTATCATCAGCATACGTCACTGCCCTGGTGTGCTGAAGGACAAAAGCAAAATCAAACAGGTTGGAGAAAATTGAAAACTTTATAGATGAGAAATTTCCATAAAAAAATAAAAATACACATTGTGTTTGTTGAGAAAGACAACTAGCAAACCATCCTACAGTATGCAATGAAAATTTAGAATGCCTAAGTTTATCTAACAATAAATCATAATATAATGGGTGAAAAACAGAACTAAAGTATAATAAAGCAGCTCCAACTAAATTATTTTTCAGCAGTTAAATTTAAACAATCACCTGTTATCTGAGTTAGGACAGTTGCAATTGAATGACCTTTATGATGAGCATGTTGAAATGGGTCCTGTGATGGACTGGCAACCTGCCCAGGGTGCCCCCACCCACTGGAGAGGATGGATGGATGGATGGATGGCTGGATGGATGGATGGATGGATGGTGTAAATAAATTACTACAAGATCATTTTTTACAGTAATCAATCTTTCAAGTATTTTGCTTAGTATTGTCAACAGGCTGAATGGTCAACAGTTTCTACTGCTGATATTCGATTTTTCTTAATTATAAAACATATTTATATCAGTGATAAGAATTATACATTTATTCTGGGATGTGTCATTGACTAATGAATGATTAGCAATCATTCTTGGATTCTTGTTATCCAAGAATGATTTCATCCCCACTTCCATCCAGAGCAGAGCTGCTGGTCTGCTTCAGAGCTCAGTATTTTCTTCTTGTGTAGTTGGTCATTGTCCAGTATTTCAGTTTCCCTGAGTGCTGCTTTAAGGGGACCACCATATATGTCTGACATATTTCTTTGTAGCTGTAATATCATTGTAACAGACAAGAAAATTAAACATTTAGCTAAATTGCAACCTAGTTAATTAAAATAGTCATTCAATTTTTAATCAAACTGCTATCATAATGGAAGTTTCAAACAGCAGCTCTGCCTGGAATAAGGTGGAACTATCTTGTTCATACCTTGCTTTCATCTTTTTGCCAGCTTGTCTCCATGCCTCTGAACTTCCCTGCCTAACTCCACTACGCTGCTCTTCACAGATCTATCAGTACATACAGAGCAGGTTCTACCGCTCTCCTGAGGTCCTCTTGGGGATGCCATATGACCTGGCTATCGACATGTGGTCCCTCGGATGCATCCTTGTAGAGATGCACACAGGAGAGCCCCTCTTCAGTGGCTCCAACGAGGTAATCAGATGTACAGCATATAAACACTGTTTTCACTGTCTGCATGGGGTGATTGTGTTTCTGCTTTGACTGCACATGCACTTCCTTAACGATGACCATGTGTGTTTGCACATCTGAACAGGTTGACCAGATGAATAAAATTGTGGAGGTTTTGGGAGTTCCACCCAGCCACATGCTGGATGCAGCTCCTAAAGCCAGGAAGTACTTTGACAAGCTATCAGACGGCTTATGGACGGTGAAGAAGAACAAGGACGTGAAGAAGGTGAATGGTCCTTTGATTCCCTTTCCATGTGGAAGTCACGTCACCTTTAGTTTTAGTTTCTTTAAATACCTGCTGATGATATAATATTCAGTAATGTCAGCCATTGAAAACCACTATCCTGCAAAGTTCAGATGCATCCTGCTATGCCAATCAGAAGACTGAACGAAATAAGAATCAAGTTGTTTGGAATAATAGAAAACTTGAGCTCACCCCTTTGAGGAGGAAGACATTTCAGCATCAACAAGTTTAAAATTGACTTTGCCTATTTGTGAATGTACAGCATGATAATTGGGTGGGTGTGTGTGTGTGTGTGTGTGTGTGTGTGTGCGTCTGTGTGTGCATTCTAGGAATACAAGCCTCCAGCTACACGCCGTCTTCATGAGATTTTAGGTGTAGAGACTGGGGGTCCAGGGGGGCGCAGGGCAGGAGAGCCAGGACATGCCCCCTGTGACTACCTGAAGTTTAAAGGTATGTTGTCACATGGTTGTGATGCTTCAAGATGAACTTTGACCTTTAGGCACAGACAGGAGAAAATCCAGGAAAGTCTCTGAGTCCATCAGGTTGTACAGCAGTTTTCCCACGTTCATGTCAGACCTGAGACGTTTCAGAGGAGTTCTGAAAAGGTGGACAAGCAGCATTCAGTCCTACAGGCAGGATCACCGGCTTACAGGACAGAGGTCACCAGTCACAACACGGACACAAACAGGACAAACGACAAAGCACTCCCACACACAAACTTTCTTTGTAATTCAAGTTTTTATTAAGTTTTAAAACATAAAAAAACAATAACAAACATAACATAAATATAAAATAAACATAAAATACAGTGAGGGGCAAAAACATAATTAATACAAAAAAAAATAGGTCGACAGAGTGAAGACTGTCCCATTGTCCCATTACCACCTGCTGCGTTTTCAATTTGTCTTTCTCTCCACAGTTTAAAGGTCGGGGTCCGAGCTTCTTTCCAAAGCATTAAAATCAAACCAACACGTCACAAATTCAGTGTTTAATACCTTGAAAGCTGTTTTGTCCAAATGTGGAACCTCACCTATTCCTCCCAACAGAACAGACAAAGTCTCTGTGATTCAGGTCATTTAAACTTCAGCCAGCCCCCATAAATGATAACACACTGCTCCAGATTGGAGAAACTCATGGACATTCCCTTAAAGCATGCAGGAGAGTACCCTTTATTTTTGGACATTTCCAACATAAGTCATCTTTACCTTTGCCCATTTTTAAAGTCTACATAGAGTGAGATAGTATCTGTTAAGAATTTTATATTGAATAAATGTGTTTTTGGCCTCCCTGATGCATAACCCATTATGAGAAATAATTGAGTCCCAGTACAATCAAGATCTCTTTCTCATATTATTTTGAGCAGGGCCGTGCAGAGACCTTTGGAGGGGCAGGAGCTCAAAGTTAACAAGGGGCACATTGAAGAAGATCTTAAAACACCGTACAACAACATGGCAACAACCCATATTAATCAAGAATTTAATTGGATCCTACTATATCACTGCCATCATGTGGGGACAATGCAAAGCAAATGTAGTCTATTTTCCCCAACAGGCGTAATGTTACTGTTTCTGCTGCTGACAGAGCTGGAGGGTCAAAGGTTATGAAATAAGCAAATTTGCTGGCATTTTACTAATTAAGCCCTAATAATATCTATTTAACCGCTACAACAACTTGGCTGCAGACTGCTTTATAGATCAAAAACACTCAGAGGGGTTAACTCTACATATTTATTCTATGTTAGCACCTCAGTGATCTAGAATTGTAAGACTGGGATATCAAGGCAAAGAAAACTCAGTAGCTGCTGGTAGGGGCCAGTCAGGGGCCCCTAGAAATGGTTGAATTGTAACACAGACCATAGATCTAAAGTAGTAGCATTCATTTATAGAGAATGACAATGTTATTACATTTTATTTACTGCATCATGTTGAGAAAAAAAAATTGTAGGATTTAATTAGGAAGTTTACTTTGTAAAAAGTTTAAAGAATCATCTTGATGGTGTGTTACCATGGCTACAATATGGTGTAATCTTCGTGTTTGAGCTGGTTTGTTCACAAATACATCACAGCAAATAACCAATAATCAGTGACTGATTTTAAATTCGGCCAATGAACCTGGTCTCCCTCT
>NW_015114702.1:9257-10569 GCF_001443285.1 Poecilia latipinna | reverse complement strand
GATCTAGAATTGTAAGACTGGGATATCAAGGCAAAGAAAACTCAGTAGCTGCTGGTAGGGGCCAGTCAGGGGCCCCTAGAAATGGTTGAATTGTAACACAGACCATAGATCTAAAGTAGTAGCATTCATTTATAGAGAATGACAATGTTATTACATTTTATTTACTGCATCATGTTGAGAAAAAAAAATTGTAGGATTTAATTAGGAAGTTTACTTTGTAAAAAGTTTAAAGAATCATCTTGATGGTGTGTTACCATGGCTACAATATGGTGTAATCTTCGTGTTTGAGCTGGTTTGTTCACAAATACATCACAGCAAATAACCAATAATCAGTGACTGATTTTAAACTCGGCCAATAAACCTGGTCTCCCTTTCACAGACTTCACCTTATCTGTATTTAAACATGTTAGTGATGCTGAGGTTCTTAGTAGGAGGGGTTTTGAGGAGAGGGGAGTTCTGTCTAAGGCCCCATATTACCTTGGTCCGGCCCTGCATGAACAGTCGCTGCGATGGGCATCTCTGAATCTACCTGGAATCTACCTGGAATCTACCTGGAATCCTCCGGTGGCCCCTTGCCAGTCCGCCGATGCTTTGGGGACATTTTGATTCATTTGATTGTGGCATGTTTGGCTTTGTGCTGCGGTTTTAGTTATTGCTACAGTATTTTTGCTGATGTTTGTTTTGTGAACTCCAGTTGCTATGGGCCGAATCTTCCTTAAACACTTGAGGTTCTGCAATAACTTCTATTTACAGCTGCTCACCTCCAGCCCAGATCGTGTCAGCAGCCTGGTAGAAACGTTAAGGAGAAACAGAGCGAACAGAGAGCAGGTGTACCGGGTGGTGGTACCGGGGCTTTGAGGTGCATCGCAACTCGCGGTTGCAGTTGCAGTATCATGTGTTATATCAGGATGTCTGATATAAAGACATTCTTTCTATCTGCCGGTGGGACCGACTCGGACCGCCTGTAGCGAACCGGGCTTTTAGCAGCCTGATGAAGTTAAAGTCAGAAGTTTTCTCACAGCTGAAGCATTTCTGTGTTTAGGAGCAAGGCGGATTTTTTCCCGCTATTGTGAGGACAATTACGAAAATATAAATAGAAACAGTTTTTCTAACGTCAACATCAGACCTATGTTTTTATTCACAAAAAAACATAGGTATTATTTGGCGTATTTGGTTTGTGAATAAAAATATTCTTGCCCATAATTTGATAGGTAGAGGCAGGGGCGCTGCCAGGAATCTTGGGCCCCCTGACAAAAAATTAGATTTTTGGAAATATGGGGATATATTACATTTCTTGTGTACCTCTTGCCAC
>NW_015114702.1:0-6231 GCF_001443285.1 Poecilia latipinna | reverse complement strand
AGAAACAGTTTTTCTAACGTCAACATCAGACCTATGTTTTTATTCACAAAAAAACATAGGTATTATTTGGCGTATTTGGTTTGTGAATAAAAATATTCTTGCCCATAATTTGATAGGTAGAGGCAGGGGCGCTGCCAGGAATCTTGGGCCCCCTGACAAAAAATTAGATTTTTGGAAATATGGGGATATATTACATTTCTTGTGTACCTCTTGCCACGTCTTCTTTGAGAACAAGAAAACTGGGTTATTCAGCCTATTCCCATTGGGTTAGTACCTCAACAACGGTAAATGGGGAGGTAAATTCTTGCTCAATTAAAACCCAGTCGAAATCAGGTTTTGTCTCTGTCCAGGGTTTTCTATTGCATAGACCAGGGGAGCCCAAAGTGGGTCCTGGAGGGCCGGCATGCTGCCTGTTTTAGTTCTCTCCCTGGTGGTAGTAAAATCTTTTCAGCATGTCAATGCTCCTCTTAGGCCTCTAATGAGCCATCATTTGATCCAGGTGCGTTAAACCAGGGAGAGACTAAAACACGCAGGATGCTGGTGTTCTGTCAGTACCATGTCCGCGCATTAAGAAGTCCGACCATCAGCGGAGTTGTCAGTTCAGCATACGCAACAAGTTATGACGAAAATAAGTCATTAAATTGTTTATACTATGATAATTAGATAGATATACATGCGTTGTCGTGGTTTCAAAGTGTATAATGATCTACGTCATGATTCTATGTTGATGATGAAATAAAATCATATGGTAATGACAGCGTATGCATGTCAGAACTAAGGTATGACTATCTGACAACGTATGCTGATCTGACAGAACACCGGGCCTCCAGGACCCACTTTGGGCATTTCAAAGGCGATTTATTGTATCTTAAAAGAATTTGTGGAGGAATACATATTGGTATCATTCCAGTTTTCTCACACATAACCTTATAGCTGGAGAGACAACAATCAGTTAACCCAGAAACTGTGTGGACCATGAGAGGAAGTTGGAATACCCAGGAAGAACCCAGGACCTTTTCTCTGGGTTCCTCTCCGATGTTCTCCAGGAACACTGTTAGCTGACCTTTCTGAAAAAACCCCAACTAAAGCACCTTTAGCCTGCCCTGTTCTCTGTCCACTAAATATGAGCTAACAGGAAGTCTCTGAGTGATGCTGCTGTCTGCTTTACTACAGGCAACATAGAAACGGAAACTATTCATTAATGTGTTCATAAATTGAATCCTTGAAGCTCCAAGAGATGTTGATGATTTACTGTATATGTTCAACTTCATCCATCAGCATGCTAATTTAACTTAAATTACTTCTTACTCTTATTGTTATTTTCCAACAATAAAACCCTGATGTGTATTCTGGTGACATTTTTTTTTTCAGATCTGATTTTGCGCATGCTGGACTACGACCCTAAAAGCAGAATCACGCCATTTTATGCCCTCCAGCACAATTTCTTTAAGAAAACGACAGATGAAGGAACGAACACAAGCTCATCTACATCCACCTCTCCTGCCATGGACCACTCCCATTCAACCTCCACAACTAGCTCTGTTTCTAGCTCTGGTAACGGCCCACACTCTCCATCTGTTCTCTGTCTGCAGCTAGATCTGCTCTGACTGATGCTCCTCATCTACCAGAGGGATCCTGGAAGAACCTTTACAGCCATCTAGCACATTTACTGTCACTCAGTGAATCTCCTCCCTCTGTAGTCAACCAGTCAGAACTAAGCTTGCACCTTTAGCCTTAACAGTGCAGTAAAATATCATCACCAGGATATCTGACAGAGTTCCTAATTAAAGCAAGATGGCTACCTTAAATAATACTGTGGCTTAAGATAACATGCATTCTCCATGTTGTTTGAAAAAAGATCCTGCAGGGTGGGTCTGCTATGACCCTGACTCAGTAGTCACAGACATGCATCAGCTGACCTCTGGTTGGATAAAGCCACAGGTAGAGGTAGTGATGATGTCATGATCTGAGCAACCAGCTAACTGCAGGACTTCCAGCTGTAAACATCTGGGTAATAAAGAGTGATACAACTGAACTCAGAAGGACTTTCTCAGCTAACAGCAGGATCTCTACACTGAGTTTGTCCTCCATTATTCTTTGTAAAGAATTGTCGGTAGGGTCTATATCAGTTATTAATTGACCAAAATGAATGAATAAGTCAGTGTTTGAAACCCAGTGATGACACTGATGTGAGAATCGTCTGTTTTCAGGTGGCTCCAGTGGTTCTTCCAATGACAACCGTAACTACCGTTACAGCAACCGCTACTACAACTCTGCTGTCACCCACTCAGACTACGAGATGACCAGTCCTCAGGTACACATTTCACACCTCTCTCACACTGCTCCAATCTGACACTCTGTCCCCTACTTTCACACTGCGCCTCTCTCTCTACTGTCATAGTAGTCATGCTAATCTATGTTTTCTCAAACAAAGCAAATGTCTGCTGTTTTAATACAATCTGTGTTATTTACAGCCAAGAATCCAGTGCATGTGGTTAAGGCTCTTATTGTGAATGTTTGCAGGAAGTTGTGTTACTATGCGTTTCAGGCAGATGCTCAGTGAACTGCCTTAGGATGATATCAGTATCCTGGCGGTTCTCTGGTGGTCTGAGAAATGAGACAGCGCAGTAACCGGACTGGCCTGCACAGAGTTCAGCTAGGTCAGCTAAGCATTAGCTTCTGAAGGCAGAGCACTACTCTTGTTAGAAAGTCCACTTTGTGCTGGCTGAAATGGTCTGGCTTCTTTATAGGAGTCATTAATTAATATGGTTAAAACTGAAACTGGTTGAAGCCCTAATCTGAATAGAGTCTCCCCCTCAACAGGCTCCCTCCCAGCAACAGATGAGGATGTGGCCAGGCAGTGATGGTGGAAGTGGGGGTCAGGACCCAGCATACACCCAGTTGCTGCTCCACAAACCAGCTGCCACCCAGCAACACCAGCGCCACTTTTTGGACCCGCCTCACCATCCACACCCGACTTACTCTCACCATGGAAATGGTGGGCGTGGACTACGGCAGGGCGGCCAAACGGGCCTGGGTGGAGGAGGGGGTCAGCAGGGATCCTCTCCCCAGATGAGTGACAGCATGGATGTGGGCGTGTCCCTAGGGCTGCACCACCTGGGGGCAGTGTCTTCCATGGAGGCCTCTCAGTTTGGCTCTGCATCTCTGCCCCTCGCTCTGCCAATCGGACTGTCCGCCTTCCGGACTCGGACGGCCCCCACAGCCCCAGGGCCGCAAGCCCCGCCCCCAGAGGACTACTACCCTGCCTCCAACAACAATAACCCTGCTGCGGGGGGCAGAGGGAGGCCAGACTCAGACGAAGGGCCAGCCAACTCTTGATAAAACCTGAACCACGCCCTAAAGCCATACAATTTTAACTCCAACTACTACGAATACACACACACAGCCAGAGTTCAGAGACAAACTGGTGAATCTGGAGCTGGAGGAGACAATTTCTTCTGCATGGGAGGAGGAGAGAGGAGGAGAAGGATGCGGGGAATACTTTCCTTTGGTCCTGCTTTTGTTTGTTGTCGTTGCAACTGTAATTGGAAAGGAATGATTGACAAGTGTGTTTTTACAGATATTCTTGATTAATATTATTTGATTTTCTAAGGTTTGAGGAGTTTAGTGTTCTGTTTTGTAAAGTCTGGAGAGGAGCGAAAGGATGAAAAGGGGCCTGGTTTTCCACTCTGCTCCACACTGAGGCTGGAGCACCTTCTTCACAATGTTCACTTTACTGTAGTCACATTTACATGTCCTGGTCATCAGCAGCATTGACACACACATACATACACACATACACATACAGCTGTTTCTGTCATCTGGAAAATGGCCGACCCATTTCCAGAACCCAACCAGATCAGCTGACCACTTTAATGTTGTCTCTGCATTATAGGACACCTGAAGTTGATGTCATTAGGCAGACATACATTGTGTGTGTGCATGTGTGTGCGTGCATGCATCGGGACAGAAATGGGTGTGTGAGAAAGAAAAGGCCGACATATTCAGGACTCAACGTGTTGCTGTCAGCCTGACGTTGCGGCTGGCCTGGTGGTGCTTGAGGCTGGCGGAGAAGCTGATGGGACAGTGACGCCTCCCAAGAGTCAAACGGATCACCTTCTCTTCCTCATTTTTTCCTGCACTCTTCTTCATCTCCTTCTTCTCCTGCTGTGTTTCTCCTCCAGACAGCTCCTCCTCTCTGTGCTGCTAATCACCATGACAACTGGTCTGGATTGCTGCTAAAGATCCAACACAGATCAATAAAGAAATGAAATAAAAACAAATAGAAACAGAAATGAAAAACTTTTTAACCCTTGTGCTTAAGAAAAAAGGATGAAGTAAGAACCACTGCATCTCAATGTATTTATTACTATTTAACAAGAAAAACAAACTGAAAGTAACATTTTTTTCTGCTCTTCTTTGTTTGGTTGCCTTCTTTCTGCAGGTAAGCTCTGATTGGCTATTGTGACAGTGACTGGTGACATGGGAATGTCGCTGGTTGTGGGGGCTGGGTGAAGGGGAAGGGTTGGGGCAAAATAAAGTTGGATATATAATACGAATAAAGAGTATACTTTTGCACACCAAAGTCAACAAACATCAGATCTCTGCCTTTCTTCCTAATCGTCTTGAACATGCCTTTAACTAGGACATCATACATCCTGTATCTCTACACAGACCACCGGAGCTGCAGCTCTGACTTTGTGGCATTAATGATGAGGATCACCTGATATGGAAAGAATATTAATTGTCAGAGTTGACACCTATTCAAATAACACAGGAAAGACAAGAGAAAGTTAGATTCTTAATACTTGCGAGGAGAACAGACAGAGATGTGCTTTCAGTTACAAATCTCCTACTGCTCTGAAGCACATTTGCCTGCCCCTCTCTTTAGGATCCCTAATCACAGAGAGCGCTGTAACTCTAAAGGGAGGGGGAAAACACTTCATCACACAGTCACAGCGCCAGATTATCACTAACTAACAACACAATCTATCTCGCACTAGCTTATCCAGTTCCTGACCCAGGATCAAGCAGGACAAGTTGTACATCTTCACGGCGATGGTTTTATAGCTATCTAAGAGGTCAAAGCAGGGCGTTCTGTGAAGAGCTGATGGCACTGCTCTTCTTCAGAGAGGCCCTCTGAGAAAGCAAACCAGAGTGATTAACAATACAGACATATTTCTTAAAAGATATGACTAAACCAAATAAGAGTACATAAACTAAGAACATATAAAACAGTATAACAAATAGTTGATAATACAATTTACCTAACATTAATTGAAAATGGAAAGTTTTTTTTAAATTCATAAACAGAAGGCATCTTGTGTAAGATCACTGCACAGGAATCAAGATACTGAAGTTTTGAAGAACTGATTTTAGAAGAGCTTCCTGCTGAGCTGTTGAAATTACAACTTTACATACACCATATAAACATGATTTCTAATTTGATTTCCTTTTGAAATCAAATTTGACCAAACTTGTATTAGGACAACTAAAGATTTACCTAAATTAGTTCTATTTGCTAAATACCACAATAATGAGACGAAAAACAAGTCAGATTTTTTAATATCTTTAAAATCAGAAGTTTACATGTTTCCTCAGTATTTGATAACGCACACCTTCAAACCATCCAAGTTTCGTTCCTGAAGCTTCTCCCAGTGAAAACATTATAGCAAGACACTCACTGGGAGTGTGTAGACTATTTATATAAAGCCGACACACTGATGCATTTGATGTGTGTATTGATAAATTACCTTTGATTAGCACTGACGTCCACCCTCCAGGCCGGTAGGTGGCGGTTTGTCTGCCAACCACCAATAAAACAAAGAACAGCAACTGACGTGATAATAAAAAGAAGAGACGCCTCATGGACCGCTCTTGCCTAGCCGGGATTTTTTGCTCGGTTTCACAAAACAGGAAGCACATAAAGTTACCATGGCGATTGATTCTGTGAAGCCAGTCAGGTTTGGTCTTTGTGAAATGCATAAAAATCAGGAGGAACTGATGGAGCTATGTCAAACCTGGCTTCATCTCTTATCCTGCATTTTGTAATGTGACTTTTGTGAAAACAGCCATCTGGAAGGAGGGAAAACGTTTTTTTATTTATTTATTTATTTATTTATTTTTTTTAATATCATATATAACAAATATAGTATCAATATCAGATGTATTCAAACATGAAAAAGCCAGCACTGGCCACCAACAGAAGAAGAAAAAAAATAAAAACCCTAG
>NW_015114701.1:107589-112050 GCF_001443285.1 Poecilia latipinna | reverse complement strand
GAGAAATGTGCTCAAGGAAATGTTGCTGTAAATATGTTTTACCCACCTCTGATCACTCATGTGCTCTTGGAGTAATTTTGGTAGGTTCCATTTCAAGAGAATGGTCAATACTGTTTCGTGTTTTCTTCATTTGTTGGTGATGCTCTCACTGTGGTTTGCTTTTGGCAAAAAGTCTTAAAAATTGCTTCCAGACTGATGAATGCCATTGACCTTGTTATCTGTTCTTAAATTCCTTTAGATCAGATCAGGGCATGAAATGTTGTCTTTTGAAACCTTTTACCCTTCTTCATGTTGCCTGATCGGTTCTACTTATATAGTGAAGTTATTTGTCTGGCATTAATTGGGTGTTCCTAGTGAAACTGAACTAAAACAGGCTGGACTATCAATGATTTAGGATTTGTTTTGATTCAGGATTATGTCTACACTCAGTTAGAAGAAGTGACTTCCTTCTTTTAAGTGGAGTCTAATTCTCCAATTCAAATTCTCCAATGTCAAATTATTCTAAAGTTTTTGTGAGCAAACAGCATCTAGAGAGAAGGTCTACAATATGAAACTGGCCTGACTGTGTCTACAGTGCATGAGCACCTTCCCTCTTTAGCTGTGTGGAGTGTATCATGCATTTCAAATAATAAAACTTGTTTTGGAGGGTTTTTATTTTTTATTTTTTTATTTTTTTTTTTTAAGTGTGATGTGTTATGAAATTCGTGACTAAAGCTGAATGGTGAATGTGAAATACAAAGCTGATAAACCTGTACGTTGTCTACTACCATCCACGCTATACCTTATAAGGACACGATGCTTGAATGCCTTTGTTGAAACAAACAGTTCATGAATGGGTGAGATTATTAGGTGTATCTTAAATAAATATTAAAAACCCCAGAGGACTTTCAATAGACCAATAGGTATCAATCATTCTCTGATGGTTTATGTTGTTACAACTTTTCTTTTTTACTGATCACCTCACCTCTAATTTTCCCTCTTGTTTTTTTTGTCCATTTATGGCATCTGCTTTTATCCCCACTCCCCATTTTCTCTCAAATTAATCAGTTTATCTTTTACATGTAACAGATAAGTCTTAATACTTTTATGTAGATTCTCTCCCTTATCACAGACACACTCCTTTGCACATATGCATGCAGTGAAGGTCAAGCACGCACCAGGACTCTCCTGTGCATGTTATATATTGCAATGAAGTCCCAAGGCCATGTTTTTGTTTCCATTGTAAATATAATAGGGTAAGTTCAGCCACTGCTGACAGAGGAGTCTAGGCTATGGAGACACTCCCTGAATGTAAAGCCTGTAGGATTACATGGTTACACTGAGAAAGGTGTGTGTTACAGTTCCAATGATATATCTATATCCTTATGTGTGTGCGTGCATGAACTGTTTGTGTGCGATGTAAATGATTACTCTTTCATGTAGGAAAGTGAACTATCAGAAACCCATAATAATTTATTTTTTGCAAGAAATACTGAAAGATGTGACTATATTATGTTCAAAATTATTTACAGTTTTAATGTGATGACATCTATAGAATTTAAATAAAAATGTATGGCAAATCAAAGCAATATTGAGAACCTGAAAAGTTGTGATAAACTGGTTGTAGAAGTGTGGGTTAGCATTTTAAAATATGCTACAACATATTTTAAAAAGTCCTTATAGGTTTGGAGAATTGAAGGCAAACTTGAACTTTGAGGCCAATATTCCAAAAACTATATTGAGTCCAAAACTGTCCATAGCTGTACCTACCACGAGTAAGACATGGCGACAGCACTATGATCTGGAGCTACTTTTGGTTCAGAATGGAGGTTTTTGATTGCATGACAGATATTATGAATGGTTTGGACCCGATCCTTTGAGGTTTAAGCTGAAGATGAACAAAGGGATCAATGTGGGTGCAGTGATACACTGATAATCTAGAATTGGGTATGACAGAAAATATGTCTGGTCACAAGAAAAGAGCTGTGGACAAGAAAGGCCCTAAAAATTGATTTTTACAAAGTAGAGTGATTTAAAAATTCACGTCAAGATTTGACATGTTGAAAAACTCCAGCAAAAGAAGAGTTAACACTGAAATTAAAACATACTCCAACAAAGTATTAGCTTTAGGGTCCACACACTTAAACAATCAATTTATTACACAATTTCTCTTTCTTTTATAGCATAACAGTGTTCAATATAATTTGATGCCACTTTACAAGTGCAAATAGTTTTGGTCTTATTATTTTACATCATAAAGTCAGTTAACAATAAGCTGACACATTTTAGATGTTGGTGAAGTCAGCATTCTCTTCCTCATCGGAGCATGATTTAACAAAATTTGAACTGTAATTGCAAACATTTCAGTCTCCTGTTCATAAACTTTACATGTGACATATCATCGTTTTTCTTTAAAAAACTGATCCCAGACAAATTCTGACAACACACACACCGGAGTTCATTGAGTGCAACACATGCAAAATTATTTGAACAACAACCATCATGTTACATCTTGTGTCTGTGTAATTATTAGCAACCTTGTAGTTACAAAGAAGGAAATACATTTTTCATGATCCTGTCACATCCAAAATATACATACCTCTAAGGAAGAACTTCGGAGGGCTTGTTGATGCAAGCACATATGAGGAAATTTCAACGAAGATGACGGAAGATCTCAGGGACCCAGTTGCCTCAGGGACAAGGAAACAGATTAGCTGCCAGTGCTGCCAGCAACAGCAACAACCCAAGAGAGCTGTGGCTGCCTTCGAGCCAGTGCATGCTCAGAGCCTGGGGGTTGAAGCTCCAAGAAAGAAATAAAAAAAAAAAAAACAGCTTATAAATCTTTACATTTTAGTGACAGGGCTACTTTGTTACTAAGGTGAATCACAATTCTGAGGATTACAACAACCCTATTAATTTAGATTTCCCAAAGTCATAAGTTTGGAAAATCAAGAATGGTGGCAGGGACCACCAGACAACTATTTCCTCTCATCATGTTGGATAATATATCTGGTTGTCCCCAAAGCATCCACTATTACCATACAATCAGTGTCTGTGTTTACAGCCAATTAGCTGTACAGTTTTTTCTGGGTCATTAATGACTTTAGAAAAGGCTTTATTGAAAAGAGGGATCTTAAAATGATTTTAATTTTGGCAGTTAACGTAGTAATGGTAAACAACAGCTGTGACAGCTTGAGTACCTCTGAAAGTTGCTTTATTGTCACAGATATTAAACTTATGTCTGATGCTGCATATCATGACGAGCAGAAATCCGAAAATTCTGCAGAATAACTTCCATGTTATGATCAGTCTTCTCAAAGGGACAACAAAGAGGCAAAGTTGCCTTCATTGGTTAGACATGTGTTCATTTTTTAGTCATTAACATAATAGATTTTGAATAGCTGATCTTACATTTCTTAACATGATCTCTTTAATTGTGCTCATAGGTAGCTAAAGCAGACAAAAATCTGAAGTAAAGGCAAAATGTTAGATAAAAGAATTTATAGATCTCTAAATATTTTTTAAATCAAACATTCCATTCTATGAGAAATAGTATATAAGTGGAGATAGCTCAAAACAGCTGCCAACATTACTAGTACTGTCTGTTCAAGCACGTTTACCCTCGGAACAGACTGCAAAATGCCAAAAGACATCTCCAACACTCTTGCTACTGTTTATATGCATGTGCAAACTTCATAGAGGTGTGAAAGGAGGAAACCTTTATCTCTCTAAGAAAATTAAGAAAGGCCAGAGACAACATAGACAAAAAGCAAGACCTCTGGCATAATATCCTTTGAAACAAATTAGTCTACAATTTAATAATTTGGACACCAGAACAGAAGACATATTTGACTGTCATCTTGAAATTAACCTGTTCTTAGAAGTTTGTATGATAAATTTCAGCAGACATGTGGATCCACTAACTTTGTGGTGCTGACACTAGTCTGGTGGAGCTGGATGGAGACTGCAGTTCCAATCAGAAGCTTTGTGGAAATAGGTGGTGCTTTGATTGAGCAAGCAATTAGGCACCCTGCAAATGGCTGCCACGGGAGTTTCAAGGATCCCTCAACCAATCAAAAAGAGTTTAATTTCCATATAATGTACATTTATTGACTTTGCTCCCACATTATAATTATAATGATGTTTTTCAAATAGATTAGCTACGTCCGACCACTGCGAGAAAACAGAGAAACTCCGACAGTTTGTAACCACTCACTCACAAAGTCCCTGTCTAAGAAGCTGTTTATCCCAGGTTTAAAAAATATATGGAGACAAGGACTACTTGGACATTTATGGAACCGACTTTTCCAACTTTCGATACTTAGAATAGTTAACAACCAGTAAGAATATATTGTGACATGGAAATATCGGCAGAGGCATGAAAACTGGAAATGAGTGTAAAAGCAGAAGGGCAAAGGGAAAAGTCGGTTCCATAAATGTCCAAGTAGTCCTTGACTCCATATCTTTTTTAAACCTGGGATA
>NW_015114701.1:81281-104513 GCF_001443285.1 Poecilia latipinna | reverse complement strand
TACTTAGAATAGTTAACAACCAGTAAGAATATATTGTGACATGGAAATATCGGCAGAGGCATGAAAACTGGAAATGAGTGTAAAAGCAGAAGGGCAAAGGGAAAAAAGGCAGAGTGAAAATGGAGGGATTTATGAAGGGAGCACAGAGAACGATATAGTCTGCTTGGGTTTGGGGGGTTGTTGTGAGGTCGCAAGTGAAGCAGTGCATTAGATAGCGAAAAAGCAAAGGAGTGGAAAAAAGCAAGAGAGAGAGAGAGAGAGAGAGAGAGAGCAAGAGAGGGGAGGGGGTAACTTTTAAAATAGCCTACATGGAACACCAAATCCCCTCAGCAGAACAAATCAGCTGACTAACCACCACTTGCCAAGGAGTTGGTGTTGGAGGGGGAGCAGTGCTTATAACTCTCCTCACTGACACATTCACCCTGCAAAGACTCGTACAACAGCTTTATCCATGTTGGCCCAGGAGAACTCTATCCCCGTCTCTATCCCGTCTAAACATAGACTGTGCATTGAGATGAGACGGAAGAGAACGGCATGGATAGAAAGGACAAGGAAATGTCGGCTATCTTTCTAGATCCCAGCCATACTTAATTTATTCGCACGTTCAGGGTTGTTTCGGGGTGCACCTTATAACTTTTCTCTTTCAGTACTATTTCAAAGGGCTGTATTATTATGAATATTTTTTGTTGTTAAAAATTATCTTCGTTCAGATACATGAGCTATCTCTTAAACCACTAGTACACAACAACACATTGTCCAAGATATTGAAACATTTGGACATCATAAACTTATGGACACAAACTCCCTTTTTTACTTCTTACTAATAGTTTTCAGACAAATTTTGGATAAGGGAACCTTTTCCATCCATTTGGAGCAATTTGTATGAGAAAGTGTTCATTACTGCCAATACAGTTATAAAAACATTAGGTTTATTTAATGATTCAACATCTTTGGCAGCAGCTTCTCTCAGTAGTCATTTTCTGTTTGACTTCATCAGTCTCTCCAATCACTGTGGAAGAACTTTGGCCAATGATTCTTGTTAATGTTTAGTCAGACATTTTGTTTCTGCAAAGCTCTCTTTTGATCCCACCCTAGTATTTCATCGAGGCTAAGGACTGGACATCGACTGAGTAATTGCAACATCTTGATTTTTATTTCTTTTTCAACCTTTCTCTCATGAACTGATCAACTTTTTTTACCCATTGATGGCTGAAGATAGGCAATAGCTGTCTTTCGATCATTCAAGGATTAAGTTGGTATAAAAAAATGGACAAACATTTGTTGCTGGTGTTTGGGATCATTATCCTGTTGGTGTCTCAACGTCAGACCTATGACCTTGCACCTGAGTCCAGAACACTTGGAAATCCAGAAAACTTCTTGACCAACTCAGAGCTGCGAAAAAAGAAAAAAAAAAGAAAAAAAAAAGCTCAGGCCTTATAAAACCATGCTTAACAGTTGGTGTAAGTTGTTCTGAGGTGCTTTGTTTGGTTTTCTTCAAATATGGTCAAACGTCTTTAATCAAAGTCAGACATATGCTCTTGTGTTAATTGTTGCTTCTGCTGCTAAAAGATCTGAAATTCATCAAAGTCTGCTGAACAGGTGTTATAAGGTCCTATAAATGTTGGTGCAGAATACAACAAACTTATTTATTTATTATTATTATTATTATTATTAGATTAACCTTAGGGAACATGAAATCTACACAATTAGAATGGGTCATCTAACACACCTGTTACCTGTTTTCCCCCCAGAACATCTTCTGTTACTGCTGAAGCCAAGTGTAATGCAAGTAGTGCCTAATTATTTAATTAACTGATGGTACAAAGCCAATGTTTAAGTCATGCATGAATCTCATACTCACAAATCAATAAAAGGAACAATTACATGGCGTTTTTCAGAAGATATTGAATTCTAATGTCTTAGTAAATAATTGTGAGCAAAGTTGTGACACCTATACATTGAACACAATAGAAAAATGTACCCTAATTTGCTGAATTCAGGGCTGTGATCTCCCTTACTATACTGGCACCACCCAAGTTTTACCATTTTATGTCTCTTTTCCTTCTCTGGGTGTCTTCTCCTTGGGTGAATGACTAACGTCTTGGAAGATGAGGATGGAAAATATGTCTAATGTTTCCTAATGAATATCAGATATGGGTGTGTCACGCGTTTCTGATTCATATCCACTGTTATCTCAAAAGCCCCGTAAGTCCAAGCACTATTTTCACACAGGACAAAGAAGAATAGGAGAAAAATGATCTGAGCTTTGGCCAAAACTTTAGCGTTTAGTTGGACTGATCTGAGCAAAAACAGATTCAGCTTATACAGAGTCAAACTGATTCTGTCTTGTTCCAAATCAGAAAATGAATTTCATCTGGCCTGATTTAAAACAGACCACATATGGTCTTTCATACCAATGCTTTTATACATTATAGCCAATATATTGGCATTATGGTTTTTAATTGAAATTAAGCATTTTTTTTTTTTACTGCTTTCAAGTTACTTTTTTCAACTTTTGCTAATGGTTTACATTTTACAGTGTAAGTCGTGGTTGCGGACATTGTATCTTCAGGGTGTAACTCCACCGCTGGCAAAACACCCAGGATCTAAAATCTGTTGCCAGAGACCAATAAAATAAACATGAAGTAAAAAAGAATGCTGTGAATTATTTTTCATAATAAAATATTACATCTTCCAGCACATAAAAACTAGTTACATTTAAAAGCTATAAATTTTATGATTTTTTTTTTTAATGCAATTTCTCAGTGTCCACTGACAGCATAATAATTTACTCTTGTTGGCTGGCCATTTAAAAAGAATTTAAAATGTTCCTTCAGGTGTTTGAACTAAAAAGAGAGCCTGTATATGTTTCCATTGGTTTCAGCAGTTCAGCAAAGTATAACAAAGTCTGTAGAAGTGAATGCTAGATTTTCTTTGTTGAATTAAGGTAACGTATGTAACAAATTATGAAGTTTTACCCCAGATAGATCATGCAGCAAAACTAACAGCTAATGAATTGCTAGGTTCTTTAATCACAGCTTTTTTTTTTTTTGTCAGTGATTTAATGTTTCCATAAAAGTTAAGTCTGTGAATCTCAGAAAAAAAGTAGCTTAAATGGAAAACAATTCCTGACTAAGTGTGCACTGCCAACTAGCTTAAATGCAAGCCAAATACAGCAGCAACTCTAGCCAGAAACCTATTTAGTAAATTCAAGAGAACATTAGAGTAACCATTCTATCTTGTAACTTTTTATATAAAACAAGAGAAACAATCTTCAACTGCCATGTATACGGTCACACACCACTTTATTAGGTACTTTAACTGTCCGGTTTCTTGTTATCAAGATCTGAATGTGTTTAAGACAAGTTGATCAGCTTGTCACAGTCTGAGGCCATGACTATCAACCAGAAAAAACAGAGGATACTGAACCTAAGGCCAGAGATCATGTAGGTAAAAATTGAAAGCGGGATAGACACATTGGGTCTTCATTTGCAGAAGGAACAATTAGACTGTCATGATGAAGAAAGAGCTGAGCCAAATGGCAAAGCTCTCAGTTTCACAGTCTTCCCAAACCAGGACGTTTGGACATGCTTGGACATTCATCCAAATATGACAGACGACAGTCCAGACAGTCTCTTTCCCTTAAACATTTTCAAGAGCAAAGACGGCACGCAGTAAAGCTATACAACAAATGAGAGGAATGTGCACACACTCATCACAGACTCACTTGAATCTCTCAGAAGGCATGCATGATAAATACAGTAAGTGAGTGGAATGACGTGTGAGTCTTGTGTCCCTGCTGTGACACACAAGAAAAAGCACTTTGATTACATTCTTCTGTGAGCAGTTATATCCTACTTTCCAATCTCACTGCCGCCAGCTAGTGTTTTATGCCCAGATGCCTTGTTTTCATGATGCAGAGCAGTGATCTGGATCCTGTAGGGGGGTGACTCAGCCATTATGCATCCTTTTGATTTACTCGGCTTTAGACTTCCCTATGCTTTATGTTGCATATAAATAAGTAGTGGGAGTGGAAAGAGGTACTAAAGACTAAAGAGGTACTAAAACTATGACAAAGACTTTAGTACGGCTCAAATTCAGACCTATGTTTAAATTAGCTCAATTACAATTATGGAGATTTGTTTAATATACTTGTAACTATAACATTTTTGTAATCTAAACAATAATAAAGGGAATACAGTTTAAATAAAATGTCTGTTTGATCCATGGCCTCATATTTTCCTTGTAGCAAAAATACATAGCAGCTATATGCTGCTTCTCCATGTTTGGTACTGGTTCTGGGGTTGCAAAGCAGACCAGAATCAGAAGACCTGAGAGCTCTGGGAGGTTGATGCAACAATAGCAGCTCTTTAATGCATTATGGTGCTAAGCTGTTCAGTGATTTATAAACTAACAGTATTTTAAAGTATATTCTGAGTAACGAGGAGCCAGTGTAGGGACTTTAAAACTGCCGTGATGTGCTCTAACTTCCTGGTTTTAGTGAGAACGCGAGCAGCAGAGTTCTGTATCAGCTGCAGCTGTCTGACTGATTTTTTTAATCAGACCTGTGAAGACACTGTTGAAGTAACCAATGTAACTAAAGATAAACACATGGATGAGTTTCTCTAGATCTTGCTGCGACATTAGTCCTCTAATCCTGGAAATGTTCTTCAGGTGATAGCAGGTTGACTTTGTAACTGTCTTTATGTGTCTCCGAAGAAAGTAGCTGCTGTCATCAACCAGAGTATATCTACAATCAGAGCAGCAACTCAAAACTTAAGCTGTGTTCAACAAGGCTAGATGAGAACCCAAGTTTATAAAGCGTCATGCACAGTGAATTGAAAAGTTGAAAAGTAGAAAGTATCTCAAGGTTTACCTGTGAGGCTTCAGCAAAGAAAAGCATCCTGTAGGTCACCAAATCTCTATAACAACCAAGGAAAACCTGTTAGCATCTTTGGGATGTTTGAGTTTGTTTTAGCTTTGTTATTTGTGTTCTTTAGGTTCTTATCTCTGTTTATTCTGCCTTATTTTCATTTTCACTTCAGTTCCTTCTTAGTGATTCTACTTGGGCTTGTCTCTATTCCAGTTTGAGAATTCTATGTCCATCAGTCTTTATTAGATCAGCCTCGTTTCTGTTTTGTCTCTATTCAGTTCTTCTTAGTGTTTCTACTCATGTTTACTTTCTTTGTTCTAGTTATCATGTTTCTTTACTCTAGTTATTCTTTAGTGTTGGAACTATTTCCTGTTCCCTGTGTACCCTTCTCTCCCCTGTGCCTCAGTCTGCCTCCTACCCTCTCCACTCACACCTGCAGTCAGTTAGCTCATCAACCTTGACCTTTTGTTCAGCGTTCAATCTCCCCGGCATTCAAGCCTCTCTTTCTCACTCACTAGCTACTTGCTGGATCTTCTCGTCAACTCCTGTGACTTTTCTGTCTTTTCCTCGTGTCTCTGGGGCATGGCATCATGCAGTCTTAAACATGGACATTCTAAAGTAAGATGTTAATTTCTTGAGAAACGGCTCATTGTTTGCTCAAATATCAGAAAAAAAATAAGCTAATAGCCATATCAACAGAAATATGGTTCAATGGTTCAACAGAAAAATCAACTTTCTCCCTAATCCATCTTAGTTATCAAAAAAAAAGAAAAACGAAAACACACACACACACACACACACACACACACACACACACACACACACACACACACTTGGGCTCAGCTGGAAAATAGAGAAGGCCTCGTACTCTGGATGATCTGTAAAGATTTATAGCAAGCAAAATGATCAACAATTCGTCTTTCTTTAAGCCCATACTTTATGAAATGTTAGCAGTATTAAAAGCAGTATTTATCTCACTGAGTAAATGTACTCTATGTACCCTATTGAAGGCTGGATTCTTTTAAGGATGATGCTGCCATAAGAAAATACGTGTTTTAGCTGTTTTTACATTTTACCAGTTAATATTTTATGTCCAAACAAAAAAGTAGCCATGTTAAGAACTGACAAACTAGTCTAGAGTTATGTTTTGTTTTTCTTTTGCACTGGCATATTTAAAAATTACCTGTGGCAAAAGAACATCCGCAACATGAAACGCTGTACTTACAGTTTGTGTGTTGTCTGATACTAAAGCGACTGTCAGCTCAGAGTAATTTCTGATTGAGGTCCTCACATTGTGAAAGTTGTGTTTGATCCTCCACTTGTGGGAAAATAGGGGATTTCTGATGACTGGAGTTAAGATTAGAGAGCCAAAAGAAGCTGAGTCATTTTTACCCAGATGACAAGTTCTTTCTCATAAACAAGAAACTCCTATTGCATGTAGACCACAAAGGTTTTTTTTTATCATTTTAACCTCTCTCCTTCCTTACATTGTTTTGTGTTCCTTTGTGTAACTAAAAGTCACTGTTGAAAGCTGTACTGAAAATGTCTAGCATGTTTTATTGTAACGTAGAATTGTCGTTAAGCAAAATTCCTCCAAGTTGTCCAATTTGGACTCCACAAGATAACAGAAGATGAGATTCTATTGGCTGTTCTTGTTGAAGACGTTTCTATGGCTTTCCACTGATTAGATTGAAAGTAGAAGAACAAAAACAGTCTGAACCTACACTGACCAGAAGGCAAGAAAATGGTGTAATCTGGAGGAGAGTAAACTAAGAAACTACATTTGCTTGAACTCCCAGAGGTTTTGACAAATTGTCTTGAAATTTGGTGAGTTTTCTCATATGGAATGAAGGATCAAAAGTTATCATAATCCTGATACTACAAGCATGTTAAAGATGTATTCACATGCTGTGCATTTCTTTTTGAGGTCCCACCACAGCATTTCAAACAAGTCTGAGTTTTGACTTGGTGATTATAATATACTTTTCTTCTTTTTCAACCATTCTGCTTTAGATGTGTTGCTTTTCCAGAATGTAGTCTAATCCTCAAAGTGAAAGCAATTGCCCAACAGAAATGAACAAATATGTAACCTTTTTGTGGTAAGCTATGTTAAGAATAATATTGGAAATGTCTAAAAAGTCTATCATATGAAAAAAAAATTAAAGGATGGAAGCGTCTGTGCTCAAATGATCCAATCAAATGAATGTCTTGTTTACCCTGTAACTGGGGGGGTGGGGGGGGGGGGGGGATCCTTAGTCTGCATTGGCACAAGCGATTGGTTGAGAGAAGATGACTGACAGGGCCGGCTGCCGGATCTGATAGGCTGCTGAAACCTCCTGATCTGTCTCCACCAGTCCTTGCCAATCAGGTGACATGGCTTTGTAAAATCAATGCGATCAATTTGTCCCCACAATCAGCAGGAGCAGCTCTAACAAAAAAACTGTAATTTATCAATTCACCTCTTTTTATTTTTCCTTCAGGAACAAACATAATTTTGTCTGCTTTGGATGGTTTCTTGTTTAAAGCAAATATATTGTACTATGTACATAAAACCAGAAGTTTCTGTACACAGTACACAGCTTTTTCTTGCTGTCAGAACAGTTTTTGGTTTGTTTGTTTTAAAGTGTAATCCCATTTATTTATTTCTTGCTGAATGCCAAATTAATAGAATGGTTTTTCCCCCATCTTTTTTTAAAAATTATAAGTTTGCCTATATGTTAGTTGATAAGAAAATTACAGGGGGCCCTGATTTAAGCTTGCAGGTATGCATCCATGAATTCATGTAGGGTCAAGGTCAGTTTTCATACTCATGTCTTCTAGTTTTTCTATGATTATGGATTGACGTAAAAATTGGAGTATTTTCTACAACTGCATAGTTTCCATCAACCCTGACATGCACATTTACTTTTTCTGTTTTAACACAAAAATTCAATCCTTCTTGCAAAAAGGAGGACAGAAACAAAACAAAAAAGACATCCTACTCATTTTTGGTTTCAGAATCAAGACATTGTGAGACAAAAAAAACCTTTTTTGGTTAATTATTTGGCTATAAAAAGTTCCCTAAATTTGATGGATGGGTAAGTGGATGAATACATATTCAGATCTGAAAATTACATAAATTACATTATTTATAAGAAGTATTACAAGGTGTAAAATTGGATCTTTAGTAACTACCTCTTATTTTAAATTTTCTTTTTTCTTTTTTTTTGCAGTCTTTTTAATGCTGCCATCAGCAGGTACAAAAACTTAACTGTACATTCAGAAAGCAATGGAGATGCCAAAGGACAAGTCCCATAAAACATTCAAAAACTTTTAGAACTTTAAAATAAATCAAGAGAGAGACCTGTGAAGGAAAGTTTTTTTTTTTTTTCTTGCTTAGCTATCTTTCAGTTCTTCAAAGGACCACAAATGAAGTGTGAACCAGTTTAATTTATCAGCCCCAGTGTACAACTTGCATGATAAAACAGTTACAACACGGCTACGGAGCTAAGAGCAGTTCGCTTAGTTTAGCTTTGTCTTGTTGTTTATGGAAAAATAAATGGCGATGTGATGAAAAAAACTAAAACCACACAAAACACGCAAACCCTCTGCAACATCATCAGTCATTCGGTGGTGAGCACCAAGTAGACCAAGAAGCTTCAGAGACACCACAAAAAAAAACGTTTATTGTCTTTGGCAGGACAACATGAAACAACAGCTCTCCCAACTACTTAAGGGCTGCAATTCTTGTTTTGAGGGAAATATTTCCATACACAAAACAACTGCGGGGGAATGTAAGCATGCTTCACACATGTGTAGTAGTAAACAAACAGGCAAGTAGTGTGTGCTGTGTGTTTGCAATATAGCCAGCAGCATAATGAAAGTTGTGTGGAGACTGGACAGAGAGACCAGTGAACATCTGTTATTCAAAAGCTGTAAAACAGATAAGTAGAGTGAATTGAAGTGTTTCCTGAGGTAATTTTATTGTCTGCAAAACACAATCTTGGGATTTTAGGTGTTTCATGTGTGAAAACATTGATTACTATGACTATCAAGCAATTAGGAGGGTGAGCATCCAAAGAAATTGGAAAAGTGCAAGCTTATTGTTGTCATGGTTTGTGGGTTTTGTTGTGTTTTGGATTTGATTTTTGTTCCTTGTTTTTTTTTTTTTTTAACATAATGGGTGTTCCAGCTATAGTCAGTTGGTTTCCATCTATTATTTCTTGGAAGGTCACATTTAGTTTGTAGAGTTCATGTCACAATTGCAGTGTGCAGTTCTGAAGGTTCCATCTTTTCTAGAATGTTTCTTGATTATCTGCTGTATTAACTTTTTTTTGTTGCTTTTTTTTTAGTTATTATACATGTGCATATTGAGTTGCAGGAATTGATCTCTGCAATTTGTTACATGTGAAGGGCTATTTTCATGTTAAAATGTATGCCTAAGTAGATTATTGTGAAAGCTACAGAGATATTTAAATGGGCATTAACATTAGATCAGTTTTGTTTTTTCATACATTTAAATATTCGGTGTCAAATAATTTTCATTTTGAATTAAAATAAAGAAACATCACTTTTTAGTATCTAGTTTAATAAACGTTTTCAAGTTATAGTTATATTTTGACAGTTGTGTTCTGCGTTTTTAACAAAAACAAATGTTTCTTAATCTTTTGGAGGTTTTTTATGTTTCTTAACACTTTGAAGAAGTGGCCCTTTTAAAGACATCAGCAGTTGTACATCAGGTTAAAGCAAAAGAAAAAAAAATCTGTACGTATATCATTTACTCTTCTTCATGACTTGTAGTTCTCTCTGACAAGCAGGAAACCAACCCATGGTCTGGTCCAGATTCTCACTGATGGAGACACTTAATTGTTTTAATGGTGCTTGGAGTCGATCCCAGATTCTTGGCTTCTGTTTCTCCACCCTCTTTCTGAGAACTGACCACAAGATCTCAATGGGTTTAAGGTCTGTGGATTTTCTTGACCAAAATGTTCTATGTTCTCAACTTTGACTCACTTCATTGTCACTTTTGCCTTATGACAGTGCTTCATCATGCTACAATATACAGAGGTCACCAAACCGCCTATGATTTGTTTGAAGCAGTTGACTGTAGTGAATGCTTCAAATTCTTGATTCATTGCCAGAGTTTTTGAACATGAAAACGTTGAAGTCTACTTGCTTGGATAAAAAGCAGCTCATACAATAATTTTATCACAATACGCAGAAGCCATGGTCTCCCTCTTTCTTGGTGGTTTTCTATTTGCTACTATGCTGTATGTCTCAAAACTTCTTCATGCACTCACACCAAGTTGCTACCATAATTGATATTTTGTAGTTTATGAGTTTTCTTTCTTTGTTTTTTCTAGTAATTGAGTTTTACTAGCTTAGTAAATTTATTGAATTCTCTAAAAGTTAAAGTATTTTCTTTCGAAATATAAATGCTTATATTTAGAAGAGAAGTTATCTGTTTTTTTATTTTTATTTTTGTCTGTGTTGCTGTTTGAGAAAGCCAGTGTACAAATTTACTCAATTATTTTTTTTTTTGCAAAAATTGGGCCTGAAATATTTTGATTATTATTCCCTTTGTCCCAACTTGATAATTTGAATGTAAATTAATATTTTTTGCAGTATTTTACAGGGGTGCATCCATTTATAGGCACCAATTTCCTTAACTCTGGGAGCTTGGTGATCAGACGATAGCTACATGTAAAGTCAGTCTTATCCACCGATATTTTCTACCTCAGCAAAGGTCTAAAAAATACCACTCACTGTCCTTTTCTGCTCGCCTGTGAGGGAGGTTTGACTGACAGACCAGCCCGCCTGGTCATGTCTGCACATTTGCAGTTAACAATAACATCACCTCTCTATTGACTTTCTTCCTATATTTAGCAACATTTCAAACAAAAAAAATGGTGTTGGCCAAAATCAGAATAGGTAATCAACAATCGGCCAGAAGACTGCAATAGGTGCACCCCTAGTACTGTATGTTGTCATGATGGGAAGCTGCATTGTTAGGGTTCCTACATACACACTTACTGTGTGTATTTTGTGAGCCACCCAGACTCTGCACGTACCAACAGTGGATGATTATTCCATAGTCAAGCATACCGAGTTTCTACATTTCTCATGACAAATTCCTTCATTTCTGACAATTCCACTCACCATGCCTCACCCCTACGAAAGGTCTGAGCTATTGAACTTCCACCTATTCTTGTTCTCTGAAAGTCCTTATATTCCCTCATTAACTGCTTTTTGCCAAACATGCTAACTTCAGCTGTGAAAACTAAAGAATTAGCAATGTTCTGTTTGTCCAACTGCACTCTAAGTTCTATTTTAAGGCAATTTGACCTGCAGTTCAGACAGAGAATTGATTGCAGGCCAATGGAACAAAGCACATTATTGGACCTGTAGGCAAAAATGTGAAATATTCTTCATATGATCTTTCATGCTGATTAGCAGTGAAGCACAGTTTTTTTAAGCCCCCCACTGAATGCATGCAGACGATTCCCACCGCTCTGATTTGATGCTGGACTTGCAGCTCTGCCTCTCACTGAAGCAACATGTACTTTTGTGGCAAAGAACGGCACTTTTAACTTAATGAGGCCATGTACCGCCTGATTCATTTACTCCAAAATACATGTTGTGTGGACAAGGGCAGTATGTCATTAGAAATCACTTGACGGAGACCCAAAACAGAAACAGAGGAGGGAAAGAGATGGCAAACAAAGGCAAAAGAATCGGGAACAAGAAGAGTAAGGAGGAGGACCATGAATGGGTGTGAGGAAAAGTGTGAACTCCTGCTTCTTTGTGACCTGTTAAAATGACTCGATGAGCATTAAGGGTCATTCAGGACGGAGAAGGGAGGCAAATCCTCTCTTTCTCTGCTCCGCAGGGAACAGCTCATGCTTGACTAAATCTTTGGATCCCCATCAAACCAATCTATATGTGCTTTCTTCTTCCCTTGTATCTGATTCTGAAAGTGTGTCAATGCCAATCACTGTGTTTGTTTCAGATATCACTGACCTCTGTGTTTGGAAGGGAACCCTCGAGGCATTTTCTCATGCACTAACTGTTCAGCATCACAGCCAAACCACACAACAGAGGCTCTCTGGTAAGGACTGCGACTCTGTCAAATCCGTTTTGCGATGCATGCTGCTCCAGAGGTCTAATTATGCTTGGTTTGAAAGTACAGACACCCCCATGTCAAAGACAGACTCTATAAATTACACACAGTCATTAGTGGGTGAAATATGCCTTAAACTCTATTCTTTTGAGTGCTTGGCAATACTACATAAAGCCTTCACAAATAAAAGCAATAAACTATTTATTGTTTCGGGGTTAGAATTGGTTACATCTCTCCACACAGTCAGGAATGGCATTTACGTAAACGAATTGGCTGTAAACGCTTTTTATTTGAAACCCAGGATATAATTAGAAACTTGTGGCTGGAATACGTATGGATGTGCATGTGTGTGTATGACTTGGTGGTTGCATGTGTTTTTCTTTTTCCCACATTAACATTCTCCTTTTCATTATGTCAAGTAGCTCTCAAATATTTTGTGTCAGAAACAAAGTTTGTATGAGGAATTTCACAGTCAGCTGTTGCAAAAATACATTAGACTATATGGCCAGAAAATATTAAACTGACAAGCGTGGTTGGACTGAAGACAAACTCAATATTGGGAAAATAAACATAACTTGTGTTGCAGTTTTCATGGAAAGATTTACTTTTGGTCTTTAAAAAAACTTTAACGTTTCTTGAAGCAGTTTATATATTTCAAGGTCATGTTAATTTCTATTTAACTTACAATTATGGCAGCAAAATCTGAGCCAGTGCATTTGACTTTCAGAAGACAATGTTCTGTTGATTCCATGAGCTTTGATTTTTTTTCACTGTACAAACCCAAAGCTGTCAGAATGAAGTCTACATATAACGACCATGGAGTTAATTAGAATGGACAGGACTGTATCTGACTCCCCCCGGCATTTAGTGGGGGATGCTGCAGGAATACGGGGCTCTGGGGTAAACTTCCACAGTCGACCGGGTCCCTGTATCACCAAAGCGAGAGTTGTGTCCAAATTGTGGGCATAAACTCAACGTTTTGCCAAGTGCAGGTTGGGCTACACAAGAAGTGTTTCATGTTTTTCGCATTCATGAACAGGATCTTTTGTCAAATTTACTGGGTTTCATTTTTCCTTTTGTGATTGCAATAATTCTACTCAAGACTGGAATTAAAGTCATGTTCTCTAAGTCTCATGCCATGGTTAAACCTTGGTTAAACTCTGCAGGTCACAGAAAGTCTTTGTCTCAATTAACTAGGTGTTGGAGATGGATACAATGAAATCTTACCTACAGTAATGAGAGTACTGCACTATTTTGCTATGTTGAAAATAATAAATAAGCAAATCTGTAAATTAACCTCTCCATCTGTCTTTAATCTTGTGTTGATGACTGTTGTATTTTAACTGATATCTAGTTTTTTATGAACTAGATTTTATGTGTAGAAGTCTCCTCTAGAGTTATTAAACTTCTCTAAAAGATCCCACCACTCATTTGCTGTTTTTCCTCCTATGACAAAACCCACCAGTACTGCACATGTAGGTCAAAAAAACAAGCCTTAAGCATGACAAAAGATGGGGTAAGGAATATGAGTATCTAGTGGAGCTCAGAGTAGAGTTACTCTTTCTCTCTAACAAAGAGAATAACTTCAGTTTGTTCACATAGTCAATCAGAATAACTCCTGGATGTGTCCGTTGGGAATATTTCAGGCATAACTTCATATATAAGATAACTGAAAAAAAACAGTTTGGATGTGGGACATTTATTTATGGTAAAATAAGGATTTTACATTCAAATTTAAACTTTACAACCTGACTAAAAGTAGGTCATTTATGTTGTATTACCCTAAAACTGAGAGTCAACTTGTTTTTCATACTGGCTATATTCCTAGACCAATTCCCGCTCCTATCTTTCATGCTACAGTCTTTATTATGGGTCTAAATGCAGCCAACATATTTGTCTCATTACCGCTTGGAGTTGGTCCCAGTCTATTGGCTTCTGTTTTTCTTTCGTGCCTTTTGAAAACTGACCACAGGATCTTAAAGCAGTTAAGGTCTTGGAGGTTTTTCTTACCACAAGTTCAGCATGTCAGTGTTCTGACCTTTGAGTTTCTCCATTGTCTCTGTTGCCTTGTGAGACAATTCTCCATTTTGCAGGAATACCCTTAGACCATCACAAAATTGTTCCTAAATTACTTGAAGAATTTCCTGTTGTGTAAGCTGTGATCCCACTCTTTGTACATTGCTAATGTTCTTGGACAGCATTGGGAGGAAGACTACTCGCCTGGGAAAAAGCAAATCAACACATGGATTATAGAAAGACTCTTTAATGTTGCCACTCGGCACCACAACAGAGTCTCTTCTCCAATTGTCCTACACAATCAGAAGGTGAATGCCACAGACTTTGGAACCTCACCTCTTCTGTCCATTTGTATACTACTTTCTGCAGAACCACAGTCGGTCTTTGGGTTTCTTGGACAGACTTGGCTTTTTTTCCTTTTCTTCTTGTCCACAAATCTTAATTTCTTTGTGCATACTGATGGAAACAAAACTAATGCTTCCAGGTGGCAGGGTGTTCATTTTGCTCACTTCTTCTTCTCTCCATCAACTGGGAGATCCAGTTATCCACACCCCTAGCAGATTTAGACCTAAAGTTATGCTGTTTGAATGAAACCAATAGGTTTTTCTAGTTTTTATATGAATGGCACAAATATAACTGATCTTCTATTTTTTTCATACTCTAGGAACCACCACTAAACCTGCAATCTGAGAGTGACTCTAAGTCTGAGAGCTTAGATCAAACTTCATTACAAAATCCATAACAGACTTGTAAACTATGGATTGGATCATGACATGAAGACCTAAGCAACAGTTTCAGTTTCAGAACCACATATATAATACTCATCCACAAGGGTCTGGATGACATCATCCATTCAACAGACAAAAGACAGGTCCACCCTGGTCAGGTCGCAAGTCCATCACACGGCAACACAGACAGGCAACCTTGTACACAAGCAGACTTACACCTAAGGAGAATTTAGAGAGACCACATAAACAGAGTAAACTTACTAGAGAAACCGCTTTTAGACATGCCGGTCTAAAAGATCAGATCATCTTGCTTCTTTCAGCAAAAAGTCTCAATGACAATTTAACACAAACTCAGCAAGCTGTTGAATTTATGTTTTATCAAGTTATTGTCATTTGTCAGTAAGAATAAATATGGTCTATAATGACAGTAGTGTTTAGACAGCCCTGTCAGAAGCTCTGCAGTCTTTTAATACCACATATGTGGCATGAAAGCTCCAGAAGGCTGCTGACAGCGATACTATTTCCACTCCTAGCATCGTTGCTGTTGCTCGCCCCCCTTGGAAATCAGATGATATGATGCACACATCAAGTCTGTTCTGACTCCCAGCACAAGGAGCATAGTGAGCAGCATGTGACCATGCATGGGTTGCACAAGATTTATCCATGGTTTGATGGGGAGCATACTCAATGTCTCCCAAAGAAGACAGATTTAGAAAGCAACAGTGGGATTACATTTTCATTCTTTTCTGTTTTTCCACTGCTGACATAGCAGTATAGTCTATTTACTTAACCAGTCTTTTACTGCCACTCTGCCTCCCCACCTCAGTCCCACTCCACACAACTGCCTCACCATGCATGTATGCTAAGCGATAAGCTGAGGGCAGTCATTAATTTCTGCCCCCAGCACACTCAGTCTTTCCATTCACTTAAGCAATCTGAGAGCTCAACATCTTTACAAAGTCACTGAAGTGAGGAGCACAGTTTTGTGTCTGACAGTCTGTTACCATAGAAATCACACAAACAAACACAAAAACGTTCTGTAAACTTGTGTTCGCTGTGATGTATGGCAATGAAAAAGCTTCTTTAGAACAGAAGAAGCCAAATGATATAGAAAGCAACAGTAGTTTTCAGCATTACTAAGATCTGTCTTTGTCTTTACATTTGGGGAAAGTCTGTTGGATGATTTACATCTGGAAAGAAGAGAAACTATATGAAATGTTTCCCACTTGTCAAGTCAATAATCTTTCCCAACATAGACTAAAGGAATTCAGACACTTTGAAAATGCCCATATATCCTTTCCCCGTTTGAGAGGCAGCAATTGTGGCTTCTTTGATGTTATTGATAATTTACTTAATCCACAACTACTTTTTATTCAGATGATTCAACTTCTTGATGAAAGTAAACAAGCATTAATTTCATTTGATAGGTACCAATAGGTTTTCACCAAACTTTTTCCACATTTTTTTTTTTTTACATAAATATGTTCACCAGGATAATTCTGAAAATTGTTTTAGAACTTTATTGTGACATTAAAACGTACTCCTTCTCAGCAGGATTTTGAAAGCTGCACATACATAATTATGCCACGTAGATCCCTGTAAAGCTTCTCTTGGCTTAGATCATTTTCTTTTACTGCTTACATCAAATAATAAGCTTAAGCCTTCAGCTATGCAAGGTCTTGCTAATGGTATGTTTACTTAAAGAGTTTTTCCCCCCCCCTTTCAAAGCTCAGCTCAGTGCACTGTTTTTTGCTTTAATCTCAGTTGAGTGTTATGTATTAAAAGTCACTTAAATCTAAAGCTTAGATCTTTGTTATTATGTCTAGAGTTATGGCTAAGATTTTACAACTAATGCATTTTGTGACTACCTGGCAAGTATCATGTCCAACATTTTCTCCCATTTAAGCTTTGTTTTTATTGACTGTTCAGTAATATACTTGCAGGAAATGTTTGGTCTTTCAGCTAATAATCTGTGTTAACTAGTGCTTCATTGTGTTTGTGGGTGCTTGAGACAATGTGGTATAATGATACTTTATTATGAGCCATTTAGCTGAAACAATTGCTTGCTTTAGTGTTAAAACAACAGGGATAGAGCATTGCAAACAGTGAACCACTAAATATGCCTAAATATTTGAGAGTGTGAAATAAATCACGCACAAATTAGACATGTAACATTATTACAAAATACAGAAAATATGTTTCTAAAACTTAAACATTTATATTTGAAAGGAGGAAGCTATTGTTTGGAACACACAAGTTATCATGTGGAGCATAAATGTTGCTTTCTGGTGGAAACACTTATTTTACAAGACACACATATAAAAGCACATCTAAAGTCAGTGTTGCGTGATGTGGCTGCGACTCTGAACTGAACAAATTAAGAGTGTTGTTTGTTTGTGGGAAGTAACAAGACATTTGTAAATGTTACTGTGAATGATGTCTATGGGTGTAGTTATTGTGAAATCCTGACTTCTAAACAGGAACGCTGTTACCTCGGGTCTGACCTTAAACCCAGCTCCCAGTTCTGAGGCAACTTGAACAGAGCATTATAGTATATTGTTCCTTAACTTACAGGTTTTTTTTTTATTTAGAGGTGAGTAAAGGTAAGACAAAAAAGTACCCTGTATGCTAAGGAACGCATCATTTATGTTCCAGAAATATATAGAAATCACCTGATTTCACACACAAAAAAAAATCACCTCTGAGTTCTAGAATATGTTCAGTGTAAATATCTTAAATAAACCTGAACATTTCTGAAAGTAACCTCTATAAAAACGTACTCAAGTAAATGTAACTGAATAAATGTAACTAGTCACCACCCACCTCAGGTCTGAGGAAAACTTCAACTATCTCTGTGTGTTTGCCTGCTGTTCTTTCTTTAGTCTAATCACAAAAGATCTACAGAGAATTCTATTCAGCTTGTCAGTAACCTGTTTGAATCATCCCATGAGTAAGTTGTACGTGCTTCCATGCAGGTCTTTACCTCCATGCAACTGGTCACGGTTTCACTCCAAGAGTTAAAGTTAAGATCACAATCCTCTTAGTGACGACTTTGTATTTCCAGTGTCACATGGTGTGATCCCATTTCTGCTGCAGGAAAGCCTTTTTTCACAAAGTGAGAAAGTGTATTTTAGGTTATAAGCAGTGGGACTAAAGACAACTGAGTGGGTCTAGCTGGGTAACTGTGTCAGGCAGGAAAGGGAAACTGATCCTCTTAGAAGGCTAGAATTGGCCTACTCTCAGAAAAGACCCGTTTGATTTGGTCAGACTGGAAATACCAGGAGTCTCCGTCTTTCATCTTCTTCTCATCTTAAGTCTGGTTTGCTGCACATATAGAATATTTCAGCGCCTTACGTGTAGTTTAAGTTATTGTAACTCCTTGTAGTCTGAAGAAGGGTTCCCTTGTTCTATTGAAAACGATTAAAAAATGTTGGAGTCAATTTCCTTGTTTAATAGGCAGCTTAATATTCAATCTACCTGGTGGCAAAGTGGTTAGTGCTGTTGTCTTGGAGCAAGAAGATCCTGGATTTGAAAACCAGATTGGGGTTTATCTGCATGGAGTTTGCATATTGTTCCAGTCAATATGCTGGTCCTCTCCAGGAACACCATCATCCTCCCAGGTCCATATAAGGGATTGCTAATCTCTCCAGGGTGGACCTGGCTTCTCACCCAGTGACCACTGGAGCTTAAACATTCATGAGTCCAACAGTTTACTTAACCAAATGTGCCTCACTGGCCCCGCTGCTCAGATCGTCACGCCTTCCTGACATTATCATCAGCTACTCTGTAATCCCCTTTTACTCAATTACACCACAAGTCCAATACAACATTTGCTGGCAAACCTGAGAAGGCATGTACAAGTAAGACCTGATGCAGTCACACCAGTCTGTCTGAGGGAAGGGATCAGGATTCTGGCATATTATGAGAGGCTTGTGCAAAGATACCCCAAATGTTTGAGGTATCAGACATTTTAAAAGATAACAATCCAGAAACATATAAGAACTTCTGATTTTCAAAAAAGTATAATGAAATTATTATATTTGTTTTGCATTGGTGAAAAAAAAAAGGAAATCCTGAAACACCATTACAGGGAAATGTTTAGAAGATGTTGTGCCTTATGTAACAGTGTATATGAACATCTGGTTTTAACTGTATGTCTGAACCCTAATGTCTGTCTTTGCTCCCACATGCAGTTACCTTTATTAGCATACCCTAACCCTGCAAACTTGTTGGTGTGTATTCAGTCCCATATTCACCTCTGTAGTTGTGCACATTCCTCAGCTCGTCTTTCTTCTCTTGTCTCCAGATGTTTCTCTAACCACGTCATGCAGACAGTGTTGGAGTGCAACGAGACCATTCCATTAACTTATTGAAAACAGATACAAGAGGAACAGTTCATTCCCGAGCAGCAACACCCCTATTACAACAATCAATAAAAATTGCCTTGTTTTAAAAACATGTGTGGCATTTATTACATTTCAATAAACTCTCCAAGCATTGTCCCTGGAAAAAGAGGGGTATTGTTTTACAGCAGTAAAACCTGCGTCATAAAACTCAAAAAGTTAATGTCTGTTAAAATAAAATCTGTTCCTTGCTTTAAGGAATAGACAAAATATAAAGAAGACATAACTATGTAGCATTGAGGTCAACATATAAATGCATTGTTGCAAATACAAGAAACTCATGCTGACTTAGACTCCATCGCACAACCTACGGTCTCTAACTTTCTGTAAAACCATTCAACTGTTGCTCCTAACCTCAGAACAGCCAAATTAATAGGGTCTGAGGATGGTGGTTAACAAAGGCAGATGTCTGCCACCCAAGTTGGCATCCTACTATGAAAATATCCCTTCTTTTTTGCTCTCCTGAAATTAAAAGAGAGTTAAACACACTAAGTGGTGATGTTAGATGTCGAGTCTGATTATGATCAAAATTACAAGTTCCATGTATTTGGTGCTTTAATCCTCACTTCTTTTTTTCTTTTTTTTTTTTAGGTTTATCAAACTTTCTGTATCCTGTAGAGTATTTTGTTACTTAAGGGCCCAAAAGACAAGCTAGACACCACTATCTCCCTGTAAAAAGTCTTTATTATGCGATCTTATTTCCTCCTTGATATATGAGGCCTGTCTTTGCTGTCAGCATGCCGACTGAGTTAAAGAGCACCATCTGACTTTCCTCTGTGGGATGCTGGCAATGCATATTATTTATGTTTTTTTGCTTGCAAGCCACAGTCAACATCATTCAGCAAAATTATGTGTTAATCATTTTGCTGATGGGAAAGCAAAGAAAAAACTTGGGACCGAAGGCAGTTGAGCTGCACAGTGTAAGCCAGCATCCTTAAAATATTTGGGCTGCCCCATGTGGTTATTTATGAGTTTGGAAGAGATTCCCATTTGAAAGGAAAGATTTCCTGAAGGAATAATCGATCTCAGTCCAGATATCCCCATTGGAATTTGCTGAATGCTATCAAAAATGTTGGGAACTAATTTGCCTGTGATGAAGAGTCTATTGCAAAAAAAAAAAAAAAAAAAAAGGGTTTGGTTGGATTTTTGTGGCTTGTAATGTTTTTCTCTGAAAATAAGATGATTTAACAAAGTCAAACATTTTTGGGATGTCGATTTCATTTCTGGTTTGTTGCAGTTTTCATCGTTTTTTCAGTATTAATCAATTCAGTTAGTAAGGTGAAAATTACATCAGTGTTGGCAAAATTGAAGCACATATTTGCACTCACTCATTTCTATAATGAAATTGGGGAGTTGTTTGAAAGTTCCTGTTTATAGTACGGTGAATTATGTTATACAATTTTAGATTGCTTTTTGTCTTGACCAGAGCTGATGACATGGTGGAGCAGGGGACAGACAAATTGTGGTTTTGTCTGCAAAAATGTGGCTTTTTTCCTTCTTGAATAAGTTCCAAAGCCTTTCATGAAATAAAAAAGGATGAAATCTTGAATCCAGGCTACTAAAATAAACTCACTGTCATAGAAGAACTGGGCTGTGTCTAGTTCAGTATGGTTAGGCACTATGTCACCGTCATTAGAACACTGTGGTTAAAACCTAGTACAAACCCCTTGAACTTACATGGGAGTACTAGATCATTCTCCTACAAAAATACCCTTTTTTAAGTTTTCGGACAGACTCCATGATGTCATTAGTTGAGGATGCCCAAGTCCAGGATAGACTATAACTTTTAAATTTCTCTCTCTTCCAACACACCTGAATCAAATGGTTGAATTCCTTCATTGGGATGCTACTCATTTGAAGAGGCTTGGTAAGAAGCCATTAATTTGATTCAGGTATGTTGGAAAAGGGACATATCTAAGGTCTTAAGTACTGTATCTGAGCAGCCCGGCTTAAAGGATAGTAATGTCCACAGGGTCTTAGTTATGTCATGTCAAGTTTATTTGTATAGCCCTATAACCAATTATGAAATAAGCAACAAACATTACATAATTCAATGCCATCATCAACATCATCAAAAATAATTATCAACTATACATCAAATATATGAATTAGTGTTCCAGTTATTAATGCAAGGCAGCTCTAAACAAGAAGATTTCTAACCTTGATTTAAAGGAACTCAATGTTTCAGCTGTTTTGTAATATTGTGGAGGTTTGCTTTATATGTGTGGTGCATAAACACTGCTGTTTCTCCATGTTTGGTTCCGACTCTGGGGATGCAGAGTAGACTTAGACCTGAGAGGTCTGGAAAGTTCATACGACAGCAAATCTTTAGTGTATTTTGGTGCAAAGCTAGTGAGTGATTTATAAGCTAAAATAAGTTTTTTACAGTCTATTCTCAGCGTTACAGTGAGCTAGGCATTCAGATTTTGGGCCTTCTCACTAGCTTCTAGTTATAACAACTGAACCTGCATGATGACTCTTGATCGTTCCTCTTTAGGTAAAAAGATGCATTCAGTTTCTTTGGATTTGACATATCCACACATTGATTTTCTCTAAGCATCTGTTCAGTGCTTGGATGGGTTTGGAATCACCTGGTGACATTGTAATGTAGAGCTATGTATCATCTGCGTAGTGGGTGCCCCAGGGTTAAATCTTGGCATACTTATGCCCACCCCCATGAAAAGTTACCTACTGACACAAAAAAGTCCCTGTCCTTTAGGTAAGATTTGAACCAGTCATGTACTGGACCAGAGAGTCCAATCCAGCTCTCCAGTTTCTTTAATAATATGTCATGGTCAACAGTGTCAAATGCTGCACTGTGGTCCAACAGAACCAGCACTGTGGTTCTTTCATAGTCTGTATTTATGTGGATGTCATTGAACACTTTGACAAGGGTAGTCTCAGTACTGTGGTAAGCTCGGAAACCAGACAGAAAGATGTCCAAGTACTTGGTCATTGTCAAGAAGCCTTTGAAGTGTTGAAAGACAGCATTTGGACTCCACAGATTGACATGTAATTCTGCAGTAGTGACTTGTCCAGACTGTTCAGCAGTTTGAGAACTTGACAGTTTCAGTCATTCATTGGTATAATGATTCTGCCAGCTTTTATAGGGCCTGCCCTCATTAGCTACGGCAGCCTGTGAGGTACATACAAAAAAAAAAAAAAACATTACAAAGTGCAAATATTAAATAAAACAAAATGTAAACCACCAACAGTGCTAATCAAAACAGACAAACAGCGATAAACAATCTGCAACATGTTTTATTTAGAAAATTCACTTTGAATTATTTACTTTAAATACTCTACAAATTTTAATAATTCAGACAATTTATTTTAAATAGTTCACTATTCCTTTACAAAAACCTTGAATTTTATGTGTAACGAAGTTGGCAAATTCATTGCAGGCCCTAGAGTTTAATTTTGATGTTACGACCTCAGAAACGTTTCTCAATCTGTCAACTGTGGCAAACATCACACAAGGGCTGTTGGTCTTTTGTCAATGAAAGAATGTTTCCCTTGCGTGTTTGTTGCTAAATGATATCTTCGATCTTGCCTCATACCTTGCTTCATACCTCTTGTTGATGTTTGAAGTTGAGGTTTCCCTCGTAAATTCCTTTTGAAGTGCACCACACTCGTTTTTCAGTTGAATTGTAGTTTCATAGATGCCCGGGTTTGTTTTGGCTGCAGTTCACTGTTTTGTTCTCTGTGCCGGGGTTGAAGAGGGGACATCTCAGCTGCTTGTCAAGGTGCTGTCTGTCAGTCTCTTTATCAGTTTGAATCATTGTATAATTACAAAATTCCAATGTTTACATCTACCTCTATTCGATGTATTTTCATTTCCATTGCTTCAGTTCTCTGGAGAATCTTGTCAAAGTCCTCTGTGGTTCAGCTTAAGAAAGTACAAATCTCAGTCCTTCAATTTGGAATTATCTAGTTATGAGGGTAGAATGTGTATGAGTAAACACACTTCATTATGTCAAGAAATGAAGGATGGGAAACTAGGAGGAGCTGCTTTTCCTTCAATAGCCAGCACCACTCACAAAAGACAAATGGTATCAACATTTCCCTAAAGCAGTGGTCCCCAACCCCCGGTCCGTGGACCGGTACCGGTCC
>NW_015114701.1:45072-77074 GCF_001443285.1 Poecilia latipinna | reverse complement strand
CCAAGACAACCCAAATTGGGTATATTCAGGATTCAGCGGGAACACCAACATGCAGAAGCCTTATCTGACGGTTCACCCAGTCACAGGTTGAAATTGAGACTCACATGTTGTCAATCAGGTGTTTCCTCTCTTCTGGAAAACAAACAAAGCAAAAGTTAGAAAGATGCACTACATGAATATCATATATATATGATATATATCATATATAGTAAAAATATCTAGCTGCAGTGCATGTACATAAACAGCATGGCTCAGAAATTACACATTTCTTTATCAGTTGGTTAAAGTTAGCTAACTTCAGTTAAAACCGTGAAAGGGGCTCACCTGTGATGCAGAGATGTGTTTCCTTCTCCTTCTCCTCCTGAACGCGCAAAAATAGCAGAAACTTGATTTCAACGACAGTAGCCGCATCCTGACAAGGACCAGGCCTACTGGGCTCTCAGCACCCTGAGCTAGCACCTGCTAGTTAGCAGCCTTAGCTAGCGCACTAAGGCTGCTAACCTGCTAGTTAGCAGCCTTAGCTAGCGCACTGTGACTTTACTGTGTTGAGTTCAGGACACCACAGTATCCTGAGCCACGCTCAACTACAGGAACAGAGTTAAAAGAGTCTTGCTGCTGATGCTGAAGGATCAAGCAGCAATACCAACTAGATAATTATTTGTTTACATGACAAATAACAGTCTCCATTTACTGAAAATCCTGCTATTTATCACAATAAGAAAATGAAAAACTCTCTAGACTATTCTCTACTAATAGCACAATATTTAAAACCAAGTGTGGGATTTGTGAAACTTCAATGAAGGGCGACTTCATAAATTTTATGATTTTGGATAACACTAGAATTGTTATTCATTGAATTTTCACAAATCAGATAAAAGTTTCACAAATCCCACACTTGGTTTTAAATATTTTGATATCAGTTGAGAATAATCTAGTCAAGATTTGAAGAGTCTAGATGTTGTAGTTTTTTAGCTAGAGTAAATTAAAGATGCTGATGGTAGTGAAAAATTAGGTGGAATTGCCCTTTAGCCATTTCCCAAATTGAAAGCAGCAATTGGAAACCAACTTCAGCTTCATCCAAGCAAGAGGGGCTAACATACAGTTCTCTTAATGTATAAGAAATCTATGGTTGGCATAAAATTAATCTCAAATGCATCATTTAATCAAATACTCTCATAAATGATGGAGGCGTTGGCTGTAGGAGTTTGCTTTGATCGATGTCTGGTCTACTGTTGACATTTCAGTTTGGTGTATTAAAGGCATTATTAAAAAAGGAACCAAAATATCACACCAGCATTCTGTTCTTTGTAAAAATTACTTTTGCAGTCTCGTTTACGGTTTTACATTGTAGATATAAATATCAGCAAAATTTGTAATTTTGGCTGATTAGTACTGTTAAATTTAGGATAATTAACTGCTGGCAATATAACAATATTTTTCTATGAACTTTACAATTACTTATATTTTTACAATATATTTCTGTATTTTCTACATTCATGACTGTCAAAATTACTATTGAGTTATGATAATTCCACATATTTTCTACGGTAGTATAATGCTTTGGATATTACAGTCAGTAACTGTTGGTATTTTACAATTTTTTACCATAGATTTATGGATGTTTTTTTTGCAGTGTTGACTTATTGTAGTTCCATGTAATTTCTACGGTAATGAAATGTTTTTGGATATGACGGTCAAAAACTGTTGGTCTTTTACCAATTTTTACTGTAAATTTACTGACTTTTTTTTTTACAGTGTAGTGTTCAGACGACATCTAATATTTATGTTTGTGAGGGTAGGGAAGTTTTTTTCTTGACATGCCTCCCTGACAACTGCTTGCCCATGTAGAAAGAGTTTAACTGGTCTTTGGCATGAGTACTATGGATATTTGGTCAAGTCAGTTATTGATCTCACTGTTATATTATAAATCTAGATAAATAGTTATTTATTCTGTCACCATTTCTTGTCCTACTTAAATCACATACACATACACAAGTAAGGCTCCCACATTCTCTGGCATACTGCACATTTTGTGATAACTGGTTGAACATGGTTGAGATTTCATAGTCAAGTTTGCATAGATTTCTCCTGACAAATTCTTTCATATTCCACAATCAAATAGATAACAGCAAGTTTGATGAGCTTTTTATGCTCCATTTTTTTTATCTAGTTCAACCATTACACCCTTTTAATGTAGCACAGAGTGGCAGTCAAGCTAGAAGGTCCGTGTTTGTGTTTGTGGAAGGATACCCAAAGTGAAACCAAATCAAACTGTTTTTAGTTCATTATATCAAATACACAGTAAAGAATTGCAAACTTTTCAAGTTGAAAAGGTTACAAATGTCTAAAAAAAAGAAAAAGGTTCTCATTCTATATTCTGGTATAAAATAAAAATGTGAGCTAAAAACAGAATAGGTTCAGCTTCATTTAATGTCAGTCATGGAGAAGAAATGAAAAGTTGTTTATTTTCCCTGTGTATATCAATGTCTGTCTGTCATTGTACATTGGCCATGATGCTGTTATTTAATAGTAGAGGAGCAGATTTCATATCAAAGGAAATGTCAGAGGAACATCTTCAAGACGTGAAGACAAAGATGTGAAGGTTCAACTTTGAGAAAGAATGTTAAGTAAGAAAAGAAAAATGTATTCCTGTGGTTTTCCTGCTGCTTATTAATTGTCATAAAGCTGTGAGAGGGCAAAACATTGGTATCATCCTTCCTTCACCATCCAAACATTATTTACTCAATGCTCAAACAGCATGTGTAACATTTTCTTCTGAGTTAGTTAAACCTCCCAGGCTGTTCAAGTAATGTAGACTCTTGCTGAAGTACAGACAATAAACAAGCCAAACGTGAGATTCTAAATACTCAAGAAACTAAAATATCCAGAAACAGAAAAAAAAAAATCATACTAAGAAAACTAAGCATTGCGTTTTCTCACTTTTCTTGGGGTGTTTCCTTACTCTCTGCTTGCTTTTTTGTAGTCTTAACACTTTTTCTGCTTCTGTGGTAGAAATCATACAATGGTCAGTACTGATTGCTTTATTTTCTCAGCATGTACCCCCCTCTCATGTTTGTTATTGCAGCACAGGGGGATATATCAGACTGGAAGGGGCATGCAGTGCTTAGCCTGCACAATCTACGCATTTTTCTGTTCAAAAATTTGGAATCATGTTGGGTCAGTTATGTTGTAGAAGGTGAAAGGGTGGAGGTCTGGACGCTTTGAGCTGCACGGTATGTGGTGGCAGTCAGGGTGAGGGAAAGTGCCAGATGACCAGGTCTGCTCAGGATATATGAACTGAGCAGACTGAATCAGATATGCAGACTGGTTATGGCTGGTGTTCTGACTGATGTTATGATTTGAACTCTGAGGCTTTCATTGACCAAGAGTAAAACAACATTTCTTTCGTTGTAGACATGACTGGTGCCTTGTAAACTGATCATTTGCAAAACTATTTCACTTTTTCCGTTATGTCATATAACAGCCACAGAGTTCAACCAGACTGAGATTTTAATCTGGTAGACCAGCAGCACAGGATTCACCATTGTGAAGTGGAAGGAAAAGTGTACATGGTTTCTCAAATAGATCTACAAATAAAAAAATATATATATTTCATGCAAATTTAAAAATGTGCATGCTTGTTTACCCTCCCGGAGTAGAAACACGTTTCACTGTAATTACAGTTGCAAGTCCTTTGGATCAAGTCTCTTAACACCTTTGCACAGCAACAGATATAATAATAATAATGATAATGATTATTATTATTATTATTATTATTATTTTTATTATTATTTTTTTTCCAAAAATAGCTCAAAACTGTGAACATCAAATTGTAAGAATGTAACATTGTTTAGTTTCCCTGGACTGTATGGAAATGTACATTCGCGCCAGAGAAAATGTAATGTTTGCGCAGCGCTCTCCAGAGTCTGAACGTAGCGGCTCTTCATGTAGGGGCTCTCCGCTTACATTATTCATACGGAGGAGGGTGTGACTTGCTGGCTCTTTTTCCGCCTGTATAAAGCGAGAAGTTTGCGCAAAAGAAAACACAGATGGAGAAGGCCAGTCGGCTCGCTGTGTCACAGAGAGTCACCTTAAGCCCGTGTGACAACTCCAATTCTGTCCCTTTGTGACAAGCTTAATCACTATAATGCCCGGTCTCTGCGCGCTTTGTCTCGCCGTCGCGCTGGCTGCGCTCGCCCGGTTCACCGGCTCTGTGGGGCCGGTGGTCCGATGTGAGCCATGCGACGCCAGCGCGCTGCAGCAGTGCAAACCGCTGCCGAAGGACTGCGCGGAGAGCGTGAGGGAGCCTGGCTGCGGCTGCTGCATGACGTGCGCCCTCGGCGAAGGACAGGCTTGTGGAGTGTACACTGCGCGCTGCGGCTTCGGCTTGACCTGCAAGCATCAGCCCGGGGAGAACCGTCCTTTGCAAGCTCTGTTGGAGGGACGAGGGGTATGCACCAGCGCAACAAAAAAACTCATCAGCTATCTTAAGCCGGCGCAAAATCAAGGTAGAATGTGGTGCTTTCCATTTGCGCATTTCATGGTTACTTTATTCCCAGTGTGTCTGTTTGGGTAATTCTGACTGGCGCCCTCTCCATGAGGCGCTGCTGTGACCGGGGCTGGGGAGCTCCCTCTTTATTACAGATTAAGTGCGTATAAGGTTGAGACTGATCTTGTTATAGGGTAAATGGCACACGTAAACATGCGCAAAGGTGCTACGTTTGGCAACTATTGGTTGCATCAAGAAAACATTTTGAAAAAACCGAGAGGGTCCCAGTTTAGACAATGAGAAGAAGTTTGTGTCGCTCTCCATGTGCGCATTTGTCGCAAATTATGAAATTTAAAATAATAAACAAAACACCTTGGATTTTTCTTATTATAAAGCAACCAGTGCTCGTTTAAAGATGCTATCTTATTGTAATCCATTCATTTATTGCCCTAAAAATTGACACTGATAACACAGGTATGCCTTTACACTGCAGGATTTCACAAAATATTAAGTATGCAAAAAGTGGACTGAATAATAATAATAATAATAATAATAATAATAATAATAATAATAATAATAATGATGATGATGATGATAAAAGCTAACTCTATTTAATATGTATTTGAGTCGATGTTATCACTGGATGCATCAAAATGAAGATGGTCCACTGCAATCAACTTTACATAAGTACAGGGGCCTGAAGCTTTCGACTCCTTTTCCAATTGTGCAGGATTCTGAAATAACTTAAACATATTTTGTTGTTGGTCCACATAACACCTTTGTAAGACAAATTTAATCAAATAAATCAGGAAGCATCCTCAAGATTAAATGAACCTACTGCAAGTAACTCTAATCATTTGCTTAATGCCTTACATGATGTCATTGGAGGCAGGTGTGCATAGACTGTTTTTCTGGGAGGATATATTTAATATAAAATGGTGCCATAATTTAGAAAACTGGCCATGGCATATTGTTCTATAGATGATAGACTTTCTATAATGAGTTAAACTGACTTCATGGAAATGTCTGACTTGTAGCATTTACGTTGCATCCGCACATATGCATGCATGAAGATGACCTGGCTATTTCACCCCACCACCTAGTGTAGTATGACCCAACATTTAGGACTTTTCCTCTTCAATGCCCTAACTTATCTACAACTCTTGAATTCTTGTGCACTGCTTGCACAAGAATGCAGCAGCTTCCCTTAGTCCAGGATGGGGGCCAGTGTAGTTCAGGTGTCTAGCAGTGAGTAGAGTGACATGGGGGTTGGTTGGCCTATATAAACAAGAAACACACACTCAAAAATCACAGCCCATTATCAATGAACTGCTTGCAAGCCTGCACAACACTGGGGGTGGGATCCTGTGCATGATGATTAGTGTGGATGCTGCTCAGACTGGTGAAATGGCACACACGCCACCTTCATGTGAAAACGCACACTTGTGTGTTTAGGCACCTGGGTGCCCCTGTGTGTGCTTTCTGCTTGTGTATTTGGTTTGAACACGCAAACACTTGTAGAACTATGTTGTACTTGACTTTTTCTCTCTATTTTTTTAACCATTCTCAGCCTCAGTTTTAAAGAATTTCGAAATTCTTACATGAAAGGATCTTATACATAATGATGGTATTACAGTGCCTCCAAAGATGGAGATGGAGTTTTTTTTTAAAAAAAAAGATGTAGGTGGTCTTAAGCGCCCCTGTTGGTCAGATTATGCCATTGCAGCTTAGTGGTTTCCACCCCCATTGGTTCCCATTTCCAGAGCAGCTTCTCCTCCCAGACATTAACAAGCTCCCCTGACCACAGTTTGTGCTGTTTACTCCTGTGCCAGTATACAAACAAATTGCGTAATGTGTTTATCCAAAATGCATAAAGCTATAAAAGGTGATTTATTTTGATCATAAAAAATATTCTGACTGGAGTCCTAAATTTTGTCCACATTATTGGCCATTGAAAAAGATTTTTTTTTTTTTTTTTTTTTTCAGGGAAGTTGTTGTTGACATGTCATTTAGTTATTCCTAGTTCTTTTGACTGGAGCACCACTGCCTCGCAAATTGATCAGGTAGCCACAGAAAAAATGGAAGGGTGGATTGCCAGCCTGGCTGCCCACACGAGCTACACACCCACATGCTTGTCCACCGCCCTCACCACAGCTCGCGCACACTAAATCTGCTTTGAGTTAGAAACAGTCTTCAGGGTTCTGGTGTGCTTTTCCATTGCCCACTTTACTGTGTGATGATGTGGTTGATCGGGGGGGCAGATCGTGGGTAGATTGGTGCACCCCACTTTTGGGAGGAGTACTTGAAGCCCCATTTTTTTTATTTTACTCATCTTTAACATTTTAAAATGAAACCATCCCAGCCCAGTTACTTTTGATGTTCTCCCTCACTTTTCATTTGACATTTTTCTAATCTTCTCACACATGCTTTTTAATGTTTTCTTTCAATTTTTTTGCTGTCTATGCCCAGGAATTCTCAGATTTCTTTCTCCAGTTCCTCCTTTATCTCTTGCTCTTCATTGTATGCAAATTTGTGAATACACTTTAATTCTAACTCTAATTCTAGATCTAACTTTTTTTTGTTTAATTCTAACAAGCCTTTATTACACAGCCAACAGTTCTCAGTTGGATTGGGAAGCTTAGCAGTAATATTTCCGTATTTGTGTAATTTACAGGATACAATCATAAAAGTTTGGTTTTGGTTTGGAGGTAAATGCAAAAAATGTTTTGGGGAAAATAAATTATTATAATTTGCTGCCTGATTTTCATTTTGAAACCACATGAGATGGAGCAAAATCTGGTCCAAATATGGCAAGTTTTTAAACAAGCTTGAGCTTTGTAATAAATCACATAACTCTTACCATACATCTGTATACTGTGCCAAAAGAGTGAACTGGCACCAATTTCACAGCTCTAATTTAAATTCGTCTTTGCAGAAAATGCAGGAAATCAGGTGGACGATGGCGCCAATGTGACCGTGACCGTGACGGTCGTGCCTGCTGAGGCAACTGTGAACTGTGGGCACAGCCCAGGGTCAATGAACACTAGGCCTCCTCTGCACAACACACTTATCCAGAAGGCTGAAAATAGGAAGACGCAGAGCTACAAGGTGGAACCTGTGTCAGGAGGAGTCAGTAAGGACATGCACAACTTCTCCCTGGAGAACAAGAGGGAGACTGAGTATGTAAGTCACACCCAGAGGCAATGAGACTTTCTGTGGTAAAATCTGTGTTTGGGATGATAGAAACATAGACAGAAGTAATTAAAAATTAGCTCTGTCTGTGGTAAATGTGGGTTCGGCACAGCTCATTAGACAACACATCACATTGTAATGCACACCTACAAAACGTTACCTCACCTTTTAAGTGTGCTTCACATGCCTTTTCAGATGAATACCTACTTTCAAGACGAATGCAGATTAACACAAAGAAAAGCAAATCATGGTCCAATTTGGACTTCATTCTGTTGACCAGAGATGGCTATCTAGATTATTTGATTTTCAGAAAGATGCCATGTCTTTTTTTTTCTTTTTTTTTTTTAGCATTTTCCAAAACATTGTTAGTTTTCATTCCGCAGTGTTTTTGTAGAAAGGCCCATCGAGTACTTACTAAATATTGCAAATATTTGATGTTCTCAGATGTTTTCCAGCCAATTTGAATGAGTTCTTTTGTCTACAAGAATATACAGCAAATAAACAAAAAACAAAACAAAAAAAAACAAAAAAATCAGTGTCCAGATGTGTAGAGTCAGTAGAGTCAAAGAGTCAGCAAATCTTTTTAGGCTACTAACAAGATTGAGTCAGGGTACTGTATTCAAGTGAAGTGATGATCATCTTATGCTTCCTGATGACTTCCCGGGTTTTTAGTAACACGACATAGAAAAGACCTAGTAATTACTACTTTACAACTTGTTAATTTAATAGAAACAATTTTAGCATCGATCTGAAAGGTCAACCAACAATATCTTCTAGTGTTTCTGCGTAAGCTATATTTGTCCATAACATATGGACAAGAAAGTTTTTTATGGTTTTCCTCTGGGTTTAAATTGGGACACAGACAAAGATGCCCAGTACATGGATGTCATTTTTTTTTTGATGATCTGACAGCTACTTTACTGCTGTTCAAGTTGCCCTGCACCTCTAATGCCGTGCATTCCTCTTGGTTTGCCACAGTGCTTTGGTTTTTGTAACTAAGGCAATGCCATAACTTCATAGACTTTAATAACATATGAAAGCTAATATGTTATTGTACGTGTGGACATCTTTCCATTTGTTGGTGTTTTGGTCATCTTTTGTACATCCTGACTGTGTCTCAGTTTTTGTCTGTTTACTTATCAGAAAAATGATCACAGTCTCAGGGATCTGGATGAGGCGGTCTTTGTAAGCCTCTTTGATGTCCATGGAGCATGGAAATTTACTGCCCATGGACTAGAGAGCTGCAAACTGTCTTCAGGCACTCCCGGTGTTGTATTCAATAGAGCAAAGGTTCTTTGTTGAAAACCCCTATCACTATGCATGTATTTATTTACAGCTAGGTCTTTTCCACAGTTACACAAGTAGAAAAGTTAAAAGACATCTGGGGACAAAAATGTGTTGCAGATTAATTTTACAGAAGAACTGATGTTTTATGAATGAACAAAGTAAAAGAGGGTCACTGTGATACCTTGGCCATTTGCAATAGGAGAAAATTTGTGCCACTGTCAACACGTAGGTGGTATGCATGGAGAACTTGATGCATGTGCTGTAAAAAACAAAAACATACAAACAATGCCAAACACTGTGGTGCTCTGCAATTTGTGGATGAAAGTCCACAGACTAACTTTATGTTCTTTACTGATGTTTAGGTACAATTACTTTTGATTACAAATATTTTGAAGCTGTAGGTACCACTTTTTTTCAAAGCTGGTATCTCATTTTGGGGCATGACCTCTTTAACCCGGACCCACCAGAAAGTTCATTTCTGCAAGACAATGAGTACCTACACAGACTTCCCAGTTCAAACTAAGAAATTAGGATGTTTTATGCATGAAAGAACAGGACCAGACACAGGTCAATTTTCATTGTTTATTGCTCAACACAAACTCTCAAATTTGTGAAAGTATTCCCAATATTCTCTGTGCCTCCAACCTCTTTGCAATCTCTTTATGATGGCGTGTTTGCTGCGTTGTTAGGGGCCGTGCCGACGGGAGATAGACAGCATCATGAACAGCCTGAAGATCAACAACGTGCTCAACCCTAGAGGCTTCCGCCTTCCTAACTGTGACAAAAAGGGCTTCTACAAGAAAAAACAGGTGAGTGGCTCTCCCTGCTGTTTCATCTATGCTTTTTCTGTTACACACCAAACTCTCTCGCGCACGCACACACACACACTCTGACACACACCTGCGGACATGCAAATAAACCCACCACATGCCTGAACACTTCCAAAGAATCTTCAAAGACTCATCCCAACCACCCACACATGCACAATCCCCCCTTTTTTGCTGCTCAGGTTGCCTTGACAGCCACATCAACACTATATTATCAGAATGGCTAATAACCATGTATTACTCCGGTAAATGCACTGCAGCCGTCTGACTCATGCCTCACAGGAAATGAAGTCGGTCAGGTGTGTTTGTGGGTGTGTGTTGTGGGAGCGTGTGGGGGGTAGGGATGTAAGAATGTGGTCTGGGTGTGTGTGTGTGGCGCGGTGGATGTGGCAGCAGGGGAGTGTATGTATGGCGCTTGTTTGATGGCGGTAGTTTTTGGTGGGGGTGCCGTTGGTGAAGTAAAGAAAACAAACAGGCCGTCACTGGTTTAGATTTTCTTGTCTGTGGAGCAGCAAACCGAGGCCACCCATGGCCAGCTCATTTAAAAGACGAGAGAAAAAAAAATCAAACAAAGAGAAAGAAGCAAGAATGTGAAATTTTGTTGGAGGACAATTGGCTGAAACTCCTTGAGGAAATGTGGTGCATGAAGGCAGGTGGGGCAAATAAATACCAACATCTAATTTTATGAGGTTGCATTCCACAGAGCCCATTCCAACAAACACATGAGTCACCAAAAACATGCATTATTACTCAGAGTCCAACTCAAGATGTGACAAAGTTCTAAATAACACCCCTGATCATAACCCCTATCCTCGCGGCTCCAAACCACTGGTTTTAATCAAGCAATCAAATCTCTGTTTGATTATCTAGTATTATCTAATATTCCTCAAAAGATTTTATTGGAGATCTTTGGAGGAAGATATCCAATGAAACATTTAATGACTAGCCAAATCAGATAGACTTTTTGGTTAACCACAAGGTTTTCTTCCTGTCCAAAACCAGTGTTTTGGATATCTGAGATTATTGGAAAGACAAGTGGTTGGCTCCTTTCCCAGTCATGTATTCAGCTTTGAGTTCTAGAACTTCACAGGGAAATGTTCCTCCTAATAAAAACAACCATTGATCATACTTGGGGCAGATTTAGGCCTAAAGTAATTTTAACATTCTGGAGCCAATTTGAATCTGTGATGGCAAAGAAACCCTTCTGACTCCTCACCAAAAACAAATTGTCAACATACGAGTGGAAGTGTCCAACATAGTTAGTCAGAATTATAAGGTCTGATTAGTTTACTGCTAATAGGATTTTTTTAATTGATTGCTGAGAAAGGTAGGAATAAAATTATGCATTTCCTGATGAAAAACCATCAGCATATGCTTCCTAAGGATGAAGGATACTACAAAGTCAGTGGCTCATTACCAACAGTGGAGTTTCCATGTAGATATTTTAACACTTTTTTTAAACCAATGTCATTAACTCTCTTTGACTGTATGATACTATAATGATATAGGATCTAGAAATTGCTTGTTGCTCTAATTCTACAGATTTATAATGTTCATTATGCTGATGTCAGATAACTTTTCAATAAGCTTTGTCCTTTGTGACACTTTGCTGATTAATTTGCTTTCTTTTGGCTCACAAAAAAAGATTTGTTAAGATCTAGAAAAGATTTTCCCCACTAAAAAATTTTAATGTTTTTTTTTTTTTTTTTTTCTAGTTTGGACAAATGGCAGCCTTCACATCTGATTGTGAATAGAAAGATTGAAAATCGAGATCCGTTTTGACAAATCAGGAAAAATTTGAATGTCTTACAGAAAGCCATTACCATGTATTTTCTAATTCCACCAGTAAAAGTGTCGATTCTGGTGTAAGGGTGTGTTAGGCTGAGGACAGTAGTGTGCCTGGTCTCGTCGTCCTTTTCTCAGAAGAGCAGGCGTGTGTTGTGTTGAATCCATCCGAGGGGATGTGCCTTCACGGTGTGTTGCAGAGATTTATGACCGGAAACTTAGTGAAGAGGAGACCGTGTGAACGTCTAGGGTGACAATGCTGTGAAAAGAAGGGAGCATGAGAGTTGGGGGTGGGGATGAGTGCGAGATTGAACACATGATTTACAGTACTATTTCTCCCTCTGTAACCTACAATCTTTTAAAAGAATTAAGTCCCAGTAAGGCTGCTGAAAGGTGTCTGGTTTCATCTTTCATTTCTTCTGAGAACTGGATGGTGATCAGACTACTTCTAGGAAAAATGAATCACCAGGAGCCAAAAAGCATAACCCCCAGTCGACTTAGGCTCCCATTTGTTTTTACTGCTTCTAATTATATTCAGGGATCAGGCAGACATTTTTATGTTAATAAGCCCATCTCACTATTGTCTGTCGGCCTTTCATTTCTGTAGTATAGGAAGACACGGTACCATTGGAAAATAATCCTCCATTTTAATGGATTCTCACTGTACTCATAATTTCATTGCCAGACAAGCCAGTCTTCCACAAATTGTTTAAACAGGTTGGAAACATCCTCTGCAAGGGCACTACAGCTTTCACATAGTATTTTTTTTCCAACTCAAGCATTGTAGAAGTGATCCAATGAGGACATTACTTGATCTCATAGTACGCTATTTAGACACTGGACTCACCTTGACACGCTGGATCTTGAAAATTAAAGGAAAACTAGTGGCATCACTTCCTATTTGATTAATTCACCAAATAAGGACCTGACCACTTGGGGGAATGCAAATGATTCATAGGTAATTCCCAAATTGCCAGACAATGTTTTCATATCATAAAAAAAAATAACAAGCACTTTGGAAAGATTACTAACTTAGTCATAATGGAAAATGCCTCACTGTTAGTCCCAGTATGAAAAGCATATTAAAAGCCACATACACATGTTTCGAAGGTGTGACAGAAGTCGATGTTCCACAAAAAAAACACTCAATTTCCTCCCATTCAAATCCAATTGAAACATCTTTTTCCAGTGTGCTAGCTGGCATGGGAAGATAGTAGTCAGTTTGACAATATCAGTTATTTACAGTCCTAGTAGAGATGTGCAATTCGCCATGTTTTTTTATGGAATAAATATGATGTGACACAGAAGTCTACTCTTGGGAAAATAAAGAACTCATGCCATGGAATTAAGCCAAATAGGTATTGACCTTCATAACTGAGAAAATGGCTAAAAAAATGTCTATTCACTTACACTTGTGGCACTAGTAATTTTGTTTAAAACACACATCTCTCCCAATACTTGCTGTAAACAGAGCTAGAAATAACAAAGAAGTGGCTTTATTACATCCCTTGGTTGACTCAGTAAAGCTGGATTGCCATTGCTCTTATTGTACATTTCAATCTGGAAATTTCTTCTAATTCACATAAAATGAGAAAATCTTCCAAAAAACAAAAACAAAAAACAGAGTCAAAACCATGATTGTTAGATGAAGAAGCAACCCCACTCATGAAGTCTCAATCTTTGCTTATTAATTATGTAAAGATCAGACATGAGAAAGTTGCAGACATGTAAGCGAGGTTTTCTGTTAGCTGGTAATATGAGTGGCCTGTAAGAAAAGAAGTCAAGCAGCGCAGACTGTCTCGCAGCTACAACACATAGAAACCTATTTTTAGCTGCAGTTATATGAATTGGCTCCATATCCCAGCTCAGGGCCTACATGAACCAACACTGACCCGCTCATTACACCCCTCAAAGCCTCACTCTCTCTTTCTCTTATTCATCATTCCACACACACCCATCATTACCCCCCTTTGTGCCTTGCCTACAGTCATGCACCAGCCTTTTGTTCTTCCTGCTGGCTCCATCATTCCGTCCATCCTGCCCTTCCGCCCACCTGGCTTTTCCTTCCTTGTTTGGCCAAGAATCACCCTGCCGAGGGTTGTGAATGGGACGGCAGCGTCTGCGTGCACTCTGCTAGAGTTAAGTGTGTGTGTCTGAGAGGAAGAGGAGGAGAAGGAGGAGGCGGTGGGTTAAGGATGTGAGCCAGGTGCCAGTGTACTCTTCTGCTTCTTCCTTCACTGGGTGCTGGCAGTGCCAGGCCCATAAGGGTTGACTTATTGAGCGTGACTCAGAAGGATCTGTATAAACGTACTCACTGACCACAATGGCTTTATAATAACTGACCAACTTTCAGAGACCCAGACATCTATTTTCACTCTGTCTCTCTGCTTGGTTCTGTTCCCTTCCCAAATTTCAAATCCAGATCTTCTTCCGACTCCTCCTAAACAAAGTCTGTTTTCCTCCAGTCAATGTTGCATAATGTACAAAGCAGATTTGATGGGGTTTTTTTTGCAGCCTGCGCGGTATACATTTGTGAAGATGCCAGTATTATTCTCTACAATATGAATCTAAACTTAGTTATCTTAATGAACATCAAATCCCCCAAAAAAATATTCTCAGTATCACAAAAGATAATAATACGCAATGGGAGGAAACGCTTAAGCCAGATCACAGTCATTACGTTACACTTTACGAGAACATAATGTGGCATCAATGTAGCACAGCTGTCATTTATACCAGCTGCTTGTGACGTGTAACACTCACTGTGGTTCCCCCTCCTAAACAATAACTGTCACTGCTGAAAGATCAAGTACCGCCACTCTTAAAATACTGCGTGAGTGAAAGGCACTCAACAAATACACTGAAGCTTGGTTGAAACTGTATGTTCCTGCAGGCTCAGCTCAGTTAATACATCTACTAATTTGTACCCCAATTCATACCCACATGTTGCCTCTTGGTCTCTTTCTACTTCCATTTTGACCCTGTAAACAGATCATTTTGTAGTTATTTGATGCTTCTCTGTTTATTTCTTAGCATTCTTTAGTAACAATGGAGAAAGAAAATCATGAAAATTCTCACATATTGTGTAAAAGATCATCATATATTATTTTGTGCTTTTCTTTCGATTGATTGCACTGCTTGCACTGTTCAAATCAGTCGTCTCCGATTAAGCATGACAGAAAATGACCCCCAGTCAAGCCTAAATCAATTTGCTAAATGTTTTAATAATCACAGAAAATGTTTCTTACTTTATTCAAATTCAAAAGTTTACCTAAAGTAAAAGTTTTACTTTTAAACAATTTGGGAATGCATATATAATAATAACATATTAATAAAAAAAGCAGAAGACTTAGTGAAGATCCTCCTGATGGAGGGATGGTTAGAAAGTGTGTTAAGGTGAAGACTCCAGCAACAATTGAAGTGCAAAGAAACAACTTTATTTGTTGACTAACGTGTTTCGGCTTGTGGCGTTCATCAGGGTCATTCAAGGCAGGCCACAAGCACGCCCATGCATGCACCTAAGAAAAAGAGTTTATAGTATGAAGATTTGTAAATGGTAGTTTGTGTTTAGGAAAGGGAACCAGTTGCAAGGTTCTGACCTGTCTTACTTCCACATACTCATTCAGTAATACAGATATGAGTGCATTTTTTTTTTCTCTTTTCGAATCATAAAATCATTCAATTGTTCTACAAAGCGACATAATGTACATTGTTTACCATGCAACCCTGTTTTTTTTCCTGCATGTGCTGAGTAGCGTTACTTTTGCTAAGCAATTTGCAATGTGTCATTATCTGTAGCTAAGTTAGGATAGCCAGAATACAAAGAAGCACAAAAGGGTTATGGGGAAGGTATAGAATTGGAAAAAAAAAAGCTAAACTTAGTTAGAAGGTTAAAAAAGGAAGAACGGAGTAGAAAATCAGTTAAATAATTGGCAAGGATATGACTACAGACAATATTTAAATCCAGCACAGCTGATTATTGGAACCAGAATCAGATGAGTGTAATAAGTTGAATGACTAACAGCTGCATAGGGACATGAACTGGGGAGCTTATTGAAAAGTGAACATTGGAAAACATAACAAATACTCAGATCAAAACCAAACTGAAAGTCCAAGGATAATGACAGTAGATTTAATCATAGCATTCAATTTGCAAATTCAATTTAATTATGTTGTTTGTTAAATCAAAAACTAATTACTTGAGCTTTTAAATAATTTTACCCATGAAATAACAAGAATGTAAAAAATTTACAAGGGAACATTGAAATAAATATAAAACTTTTACGGCAATATTGTTTTCACTCCTTCCTGCAAGTAGCCACAAAGAGTCGTTATGTCCCCTCAAGACAAAACCCTGTTTGGAAACGCTGTGGGTACTTACGCCGGTAAATGAGAAGCATCCTATGCATACTTACTGTCTTCATTCAGCTTGAGAAAAATCTATCAACACCATCAAACTCTAAGCACATATGATTATTCTGATCTGGTCACTCATTTAATGCCTCAGAGGTGATTTTTTTTTGTTTCGTCACATCCTCCTTATCACATTTGTTTTGCACCATACAAACTCTAGCAAGTAACATGTAGTCTCTGTTTTAACATTTATGTACATTATGTCTTTGCTTAAAAAAAAAAGAATCCTGGACTTCATGTCTTTCAGATTTTTTTTATATATTTTTTTTTATTTTATAAAAAGCAATATCCCGCAACTACTGCCAATGCATTTCCAAACACATGCACAGATGCACCTTCTTTTACACAAATACATACGCCCCTATGCCTACAAACACACACCTTGCAGTTTATGAGCTTGTGTTTATCCTGTGGTCGAACCAGGCTCTTTTTAATGTCCGTGAAGCCCAGCGGCGCTGCCATTAGTTATAAAGACCGGCGTCACAAGAGCACGCTTTCATACGCACAACACATACATACACGTCTCATAAAGGCAGCATTATGAATGAGCAGCATGTATGTTTTTTTTTCTAGTGACAGCCGCGTTGGACCACGCAGCACCAGGAGCGTGAGGAGTACAGAGCACAAGGGTTTAACCTACCCTCAGTTTGGACTCTGTGGTGGAGTGTGTGGAGATCATAGGATAAATGGGTGTTCGTCCCCCCAAAAAACGTATTGACTATCAGTTTTCATCTAAAATGATGGGAAAAAAAGCTGCGTTTCTATTGCATTGTAAGTCTCCACAATGTGTGCCTTGGTTGATATTTATGCCGATCAACAAAACTTAAAATTGCTTGAAACGATACGAACAAAAGGTATTAACACGCTTTTGTGCGTTTTAAAGTCTCTGTGACTCACTTTCTTCTTAATGCAAGGTCAAACAGCTGATTTTACTACAGTGAGGTTTCTGATTTAAATGTTTGAGGCATAGTTATATAACTGCAGTGATAAAAGACCTCTCAAATGTTTTAAAAAGTAAAACTGAGAGCTTCATTTGTTTCCTAAATTGGCACATGAAGCACTTGACAATCCCTTGGAAAGTTAAGAATGAAACTTTATCAAAGTGGTCCAAGGAAGAAGGTTCTGGGTTCTAATATAAGTTGAATGGAGTTTAAATTTTCTTACATACACAGGTTTTTCCTCAAAGTATTCTGGTTTTCTCTTTGCACCCTGAAAACATACATTAGTGTGTTCATTTCTTGTAGTTGACAAGAAATAATTAGCAACAAAGCAGAAAATTGATAGTAATGCCGTCAAGCTTTACTTTGGAGTGTGAGGAACCTGTGAAGCCATTTCAAAGAATTTTCTTTTGTATTTCATATTCAGTTCATATTTTAATTAAACATACTTTGCTGGTGTAGTTTACCTGTAAAAGCTGTTGTTTTAAAATGTGTGCAGATATTTGTCAAACTATTTAAGTGGTCTTTTGATCCGGTATGGCAGGGACTCAGGTGGTACAGCAGGTGAACCCCCACAGGTTTCTAGTTTAATCCCCGGTCCCCGGTTTTTTAAACATGGCTGTCCTTAAAATAGTCACACCTTAAACTTATAGCATTTTGAATTTAGGGGAAAGAAGCCATAAAAAACAAGTGACAATAACATTTTGACTCTTACATGGTTTGATCACCCGTCGTGTCACCTGGTGGAAGCAGTTCCAGTTGGCTAGTATGACAGAATGCATTTTCGGTTTAAGATTGCACTGTATTGGTTAAACTGGCTGGTATTGGACTGGTTCAATCCAGAGGTTCTCAGCGATGTTTTTTCCACTTGTTGCTTGGTCAGAAAATTGTAGTCAAAAAGTTTTCAGTCTTAGTTTTCTCATGATACCAGTCTGATAAGGCTTAGAAGTTAAGTTATGAGGCAAGTAGCTATAGTTTGGGTGCTTTTGCTGGTTTTCACAAGCTAGACCATGACACATCAGGAGTCATGGATTATCACAGTAAAATCAAATAATATGTACACTTACATTGAATATAGTTTTAAAAGACTATTTAATTTTATTTTGACTTATTTAGAAATCTAATATTCATTGTGGATTAGTATTATTATTCAGATCAGGATTTCGATCATATTATTTCAATTTTTCTTTTTATTTTATGAATTTATGTCATGGTGGATGTATTTCAACCTGAAATATTTAGTTTTTGGTCAAAACCGATCTTTATTTTCATTTTGTGACTTTAACGATTCCTTGATTTTAAATGGTTCTGTTTTCGTTTGCGGTTAATTACTTTGGATAATGAGGAATAACATAGTTTGTCTCATAATTAGCATAGATGCATAACTTTTAATCCAGGTGCATACTGCCACATTGATATGATTTTGAAGACATTTACTTTAAAGTTAAATCAGTTGGAAGAACATATTTTATTTTTCCAAAATATAAAAATACAGCTCAGAAATGTAATAATTACACAGTACATTAGTATTAATCTGTTGTGTGTGTGTGTAATAAAGCAGTAAATAAAGAATTGCTTGAGATGACTGCTAATACCTCAACAATTAAAGAGAGACTGAGCAGAAATTCAAAGGTAGCCAAGCAACAGGAGAATGCACATGTGCACATTTTGCTCTTCCACTCCCTTCCACCTTTCTCTTGGCTTTTCAACCCTTTTGTGCACACACACGCGCACACATACACAACACAACACAGACACACACATGCTCTCCCTCCATGCTCATGAAGGAGTCTATCATCATTTACCAGAGCACAGGAACACAATGTTAAGCTTGTCTCTCCAGTCTCGTCTGCTGGGTCAAGGCTAAAATAGAAGCTGTCCACAGAATTAGACGATGGCACAGTGAGAGGGAGGAGTGCAGAGCAAGAAAAGGCAGAAAAAGTGAGAATGAGACAGTTAAAGAGGAGGGCAATTGTTAGGAAGAGAAAAGTTCCCTGTAAAAAAAAAAAATCTGCTGAAGATGCTGGTGTGTAAGAAGGCAGCATTTTGGGAGGCGTACTTGCTCCCCAGACTGCTGCAGTAGTTTTTGGTGAGGTATTTTAATAGGCCTGTGTCTCTATAAAGCTGCCTTTGATCATGCACTTAGGCTGCACGTGAACGCCGGAAACAGACACCTGGTCACACTCTAAAGCTCGTCTGTCTGCCTGCCTTAAAGTACGAGGAGACTTTGTGCCAATTCATGACTCAAATTTAGGGGCGTTTTCATACGGATCAAACAAACATGCGTGTAGAAAAGTTTCTTGTTGATGGAATCTTGTCATTTCTTCACATGTGGCGCCATTACTCATAACTCATTACTCAAAACAAATAGACTACTCATCCTTAATAGCTGTTTAATTTCCACATACTTTAAAGGCCACTCATCATGTAAAAGGCAATTTGTGATACAAAGCTTCTAATTTGTCCCTAAAATCTAAATGCCAATATAATCTCTAACATGAAAATGATACCATTAATCTACAACAGTCAGTAGATGGTTAGATGGATCCACTGCTTTTCCAAATGAACTCATATTTTCTTTTTCTTTTTATACATCTGGCTTGTTTCTGTTGCTTCACCTTCATATTGAAGCCAGAAGTTCAGTTGACCGTATGTGCTATCAATACTTATTAAGATGCATTTAATTTTTTTTCGTATAACACTGTGACGTTAGAGAGTTTCCACTCAGTTTTGATTGTTTTATGATCCATTTTATGTTTGTGAAAGACATTGGAATATGACACAGCTGTGTAAGCTTGTTCAGGAAGACTGACGCCTCTTTTCATTTTAAATCCATCCATCTATCCATCCATCTATCCACCTATACAATCATCCATAAAAAAGAGTTTTGAATTTTGCAGGTTTGCTACTTCAAGCAATGTATGAGTGTCCATTTTGAATTCACACAGGTGTTTATTTGCTAAATAAAAAATAGCAAAACCTACATGGAGAGCTGCAGAATCATGCATCATATTTTGATATAAAAGTGTAGGATATTTTGGAAGGACATTACTCTGTGGCTGATTCTGCTGGGGATTCATTTTTCTACCAAAACTGTCCTGAATGACACATACACCCAGTCTCAGCTGAATAGTACTGCCTGTTGTCGAATACTGTTACTAGTTGCTGATAAAACTCCGTACTGGCTGGTCTCCTTCCCGTACAGTAGGAGATTGCAGGAGGAATAAAGTGAGTCAAGGTTTACCCTGACTTGACTGATCGAGTCACTTCAAGTGCAACGCAAAAGGAGCTCATAAAGTTGCCACCCTACAAAGCTTGGCCCCCTGTGGGACATCTGATATTACTGCATACATGTGTGTGAGCAGGTGGGAGGTATGTCTGCGCGCAGTCCACAGAAATCATGTTTGTGTGCAGCCTACATGTTTGCTGGTGCATGTTTATGTGAGCCCACGTGCACACGCAGGGAATAATCAGCTCCAGATGAGATTTGAGTATCTGCCAGCTTCCCAGAATAGCAGCGCTGCCTTCCCTGCAGCCCTCCGACTGGCCTTGACAAATATTTTAGCAACTTCATGTTTACCTTCACACTCGAGGGTTCTCACCCCCTCACTCCCAGTCCCTCTCGATCAGAATTAATCTGCTCTCCACCGAGTAAACTCCTCAGCAGAGCCTACGTCGGACAAACTCTGCAGTACGCTGGCCTCATATAGATGCCTGAGTGAAGCTCCCCCGCTCTCTGCTCCAAAAAATTCATTCCCGTATCTATCAGCAAGCACGCAGCTGCATCGCCTGTGCTGTTTATCTCTAAAAGTTCCCGCACATAAAAATTCACAGACAGTCACAGGCAGCAAGGCATTCCACTCATCGTGATCGATGGGATGTTTGCCTTTTTGGAGCTCTGGCGAGGCGTGACAGCTGAAAAGTGTCATAAAAAAGAACGGAGTCTGAATTAATATGAAACATTTCTGCACATATCTAGCAATTTCTCACTGTGTCTGAGAGAGAGGAAAGTATATTTTTCCCATTTTTACAGTGCCTTACGAAAGTGTACATACCACTTGACGTTTTTTCACATTTTGCCAACTACCACCACAAACTTTAATGTGCTTTTATGAGATGGAACACAAAGCAGTGAGTTATCGAGGATGCGGGGAAACAATGAATGCGACTGATTTTGTACAAAATATGAATCTGAAAGGTGTCGAGTGCATTTAAGATTGTCTCTGAAATCCAGTGCAAACAACTGCAAACAGTCCATCTGTGCAATTTAATCCCAGTGTAAATGCAGCTGCTCTGTGAGGGCCTTAAAAGGTTTTCTAGAGAAAATCCAACGCTTCAAATTTCTAAGAGTGCTGTACAATTAAGTACAACATAAAGTTAAAGAAGTTTGACCAAATCTAAGCATTACAAACATTAGAACTGGTGCATCATTACTCAGAGGGGTTGCGAAGAGACAAGTAGTACCTCTGGAGGAGCTGCATAGCTCCACAGCTTGGTGTTATTACAGTTATTAGCTGTACTCTCCAGATCCTGGCTTTAATGAGTGAGTGGCAAGATGAAAACCATAAGAAGACACATTTAAAGCTTGCCACAAGCTATCTAAGGGACACAGCAAACATGTGGAAGAAGGTGTTCTGGTCATATGAGACCAATATTGAACTTTTTGACCTACATGCAAACACTATGTGTGGCAGAAGTCTAAGTCTGAATATCCCACTGAATAACCCATTATTCCAATGGAGAAACACGCTGGTGGCACCATCCTACAGCAGATGTTTTTTTTTTGTTTTTTTTTCTTCAGCAGGAACAGGCAAACATTAATGGGGAACTGGGTGGAGTTGAACACAGACCAATTTCGGAAGAAAATCCTGTTGAAATATGGGCAAATTTTCAACCAGAGCTCCAACTGAATCATGAGTTCAAAGCATAATCATGTGTTAAAATGGCCCAGTCAAAGTCTAGACCAAGGATCTCCCCTGAGGCCTGGGTTTGAGGAACCCTGGTCTAGATCATGGAAAACTGAAATTAGTGGCAATATTTTTCAAACGTCATTTGTTCAAGGACACTTTCCATCCATTTTTCTTAGGAGTTTTGCAAAGAAAAATGGGCAAAACTTTAAGCTTAAAATTCTAATAAAATGTGCTGAAGCTCCTGGTAATGTGACAAAACGTAAAACAGAAGTTCAGCTTCTGTAAGTGCTTTTGCAACTTGTCACTAAGAGGTAAAAATAGCTGTCTTCTCATCTGGTTTTGTGAGAACAACCAAACACTTTGATAACATTTCTAATTTTCCCATGTTTGTTTTTCTTTTTTTTTTTTTTCTTTTCTTTTCTTTTTTTCAGTGTCGTCCATCCAAAGGCAGGAACCGGGGCTTCTGTTGGTGCGTGGACAAATACGGGCAGCCTCTCCCAGGCTACGATGACAAGCAGGGCAAGACAAAGTGCTATCACCTGGAGAGTAAATGAGGGGAGGACAGATGAGACAACCCATGGATGGAGAGAAAGAGGGGACGGAGAGAGAGAGAGAGAAAGGAAAACAGCACAAAAAAGTCGAAAAAAGAAATGGAACGAAAGAAATAAGGGAAAGGGAACGAGGACCTGTTTTTGCTCTTGCATGTAGATTGATGTAAACATTTGAAGGAACTTTGGACCTTTTGTTTTAGGTCCCATTTCAGGGGTGGGGGGAGTACAAGGATTAGGGAGAGGGTAGGGGGTGGAGCACGGTCTCCTGTCCTTTACAGCTATCTGTCCTATACTTAGGGAACCTCCATCCTTTCTTTAAAATATGTATAAAAAAACAGTTAAGCTGAGACAGAATGGGAGGAAAGAATAAATCCTATCATCTGCACTATTTTTAAAGGGGGAGAGGAAGGAGGGACTTTCCCACTCACTTTAAAGAGGACTTGTTTATGACTGTGACCCCGCGCCCCCCTCTAAGAAAGTCACACCAACGCCGATCTATCATGTGTGTGTTTGTTGTAAGTGTGTAACCGCGAGGTTTGTTTGTCTTTTAATCCGTGAGCGCCTGCATAACTTACGTTTTCACAGCTGCCTGTCTGTGCAAGATGGTGTGTGAGAGCATGCTTTCCCAAAACAGCTTCCCTTCCTTCAACCCTGCTCCATCAAACAATGCAGAAAAAGACAACACCTTCTGGCTCAGGGTCCATTTAGTAGTGCAAGGTGTATGGAATGGCAGAGTTTTTTGTTTTTTTTTATTTAGCACGTTGACCTCCTTTCTTTGCTGCCTTTTTGCTGTTTGTCACTGATGTGCAGGGTAGATGGATTGAAGGCAAACTGTGCAGTTAAAGTGCCTTAAAATCTTTAACACCTCCTTTGTCCTTCTTAATTGCAAGAGACAAGTTATGTTTCAAATGTTAAGACTTGAGAAGTCTTGAGAAGACTTGAGAGCATCCAATGCACAATACATTTCTAGATTTTGATAATCGTTTTAGAGCAAATAGGTAAATCAGCATAACTTCTTGCAGAGATCCAAGGCACCTCATCCTCTGTTTAACAAGATTTTGAAGAAAGGATATTAAAAATACCACCCCAGCCTGACTGTTGCATGTTTGCTGAATTGAAAAGCCGTCCAAGCTAACCTCATAGGTTCTCATGAGTGCATTTAAAAAGCTAGTTTGCTCACTTGAAATTTTCTGGAACATCTGATTTGAGATGGTTTTCTAGTAGAAGCAGTGCAATCTACTTAAAATCTGCTTGCATGTTTACAAACACGACATTAATTTTTCACCCCCGTGTTCTCCCATGTTCTGTGTTCATCCTTCTCTCACATCGTTCTTGCAGCTCTGAGGTTCTCTAGTCCTTAATCACATGCCATTGTCCTCAGCTTGCCCTCTTTCTGTGTATGTGCCTGATCCTGATCCCTTACCCCTCCTCTTCCTGTCTTAGTGGTGCAACATGGTGTTTGCTTGTTTCAGTTTTTTTTTTTTTTTTTTTTTTCTTTACGGGTCAAGTCAGGTGTGACCGTTTTGCTCTGCCACAGGTGCCAGCTGCCCCCTATGCTTCAAGCACAAGCACTTATAGCACTTTAGCTGCCCCGCTGCTACGCAGCTCTAGACAATTGGACCTATCTGCGTATGCGTACCTTTCCATGGCGGTAATGCCAAATTTAACAGCGTGTTATAAGAAAACAATAATATTCCATTGAGACAAAGAAATGAAAGTAAATTTATACAATTCAGCTCCATTTCTGTGCAAAAGCTTTACAGCATATCTTTTTTTCCCTTTAACTTGCAGGTTGTCAGACTTTCATGTAATCTTTTAAAGTGTGTTTGATCAGCAGTTCTAGTGACTTTCTCAGGGCTTTAAAAAATTTTTTTTCCTTGAAATTCAACTCAACTATCCAGTCCTTTTACCTCACCATGACAGTATACTGTGCATCTTATTTTGGGAAATAGCACAAGGTTAATACTAGTACTAACTAGTACTGACTAGTTAGTACTAACTAGTAGTAACCTGTACCGGTTAGTTATAACATGTACTGTTTTAACACCAGAGGACCATAGAAGTTAATGAAGGACCCTTTTGCATTTGATTATTGAAAGGTCAGTAAAGTTACATGAATGCTTCCCAGCCCACATGTGTGATTTTATGAATAACACATAAAGCATGCTGGAAAAAATTGCTAAAAGTCTATTTTGGTCATCAATTCATAAAATTTGCAAGAAAGATTTTTTCTGCTCTTTTTGTAGCTCAGAATTAAACTGAGTTTTGGTTCAGTGAAATGGATACACTTCTGTTTGAGAAGTGTCTCTGTGGACAAAGTCCAAAGAATATCTGTCTAAATGCCGCTCTCTGTCTTTTACAGTCAACATAACCCAATCATAACTCTTTAACTTGCAATATGACCAAATAAGCCTACAGAAAAACATTTAGAAAGGCTTGAGAAATTAATCTAAACCACTTTAGCAGCATTGCAAGAAAGTCTTTCTGCTTGGAAGCAAACTATGAAGTAAAGAAGGGTTGTTTAAAACTTTTGGACTGTAGTAGAAACCAGGTCTACTGGCAACAAACATAACAAACAACCCCATTGGAGTTTTTCCATTCAGTGCATCTATTTTTTTTTTCCTTTGTTTTTATTGTTGACGCTTTTGTTTCTTTGAGAAAATGCTCGTGTGATCGCATGCCAACAAATCTCCACAAGGTGGACACAGCACCAAAAATGCATTCACACACATGGCAGGGGGTCTTACAGAGGCAGTGCGGTCCTCTCCGTGGGGCTTCCTGCCCCATGCTCTCCCATATCCTGTGCACAGACTTGAAATGTGGAGAGACGGCCGAAGAGAGCCTGCCCAGTAGCTCAGTAGCACCACATCAACGTAACACACTCAGATGGCGGCAATTTACAACCAGCCTATTGGTGCTAAATCCCATCTATTCAAAGACTTGATTTAAGGGGAGGAACAAACAGAAAACATTTAAGCTATTCCCTCCCTAATATTTGTACGTGTGTCTTTTTATATATTATTATTTTTATTGTTATTTTTAGTAATATTTCCCGGCCAGCTACATGTCTGACTGGACATCATGTACAGTAGGTAAAAATAAAAATTATTTATCTATGAAAGAATTATAAGCTGATCCAAAATTGGTTTTCTTATGAAGAATTCAGTGACTCACCGATTGCACAGCACAGTCTATATGATTCAGTGTATTTTTGGGGACTATAATCACTAATGAATGTTTTCTTCTTAAAGAACCATTTCCTTCTGTTGCTAACCTCCACTCCCTCTCAGTGTGGCATTCAGGCCATCCATGTTCACCAGCCCTTAAGGACAGTGAACCTCTCACAACATCACTTCCCTCCATGCACACTCAGCCATCCCGCCTCCGCCAGTCAGCGCAGAACCAGGGTCACATTTCTGTTCTGTCACATTTTATTCAGTTTTCAAACCAGCTTCTTAAAGCTGAAGCTCTCTCTGTTCACGGGTATTGTAATGTTTTATTCAAGCTTCTCGTGGTACAAGCTAAAAATCACAAAGCTATTTTTTTTCCAAGAGAGGAAATGATTTTGAATCAAAATATACTTTGTATTTAATGTCATTTTTTAAATAAAAAATGAACACATTTTAAGAACTTTGACTATGATGTTTTGCTTTGTCTCTTTTGTGACTTGCACCGATGATCGTCTAAGCACCACCCACATGCAATAATATCCCAGGTGAAAATGTGTAAAAACCCTTAAAGTAAATCAGAAGTATATAGTAATACCATAATCTCACACCAAAATCATTTAGAAATTGGGATACATTTATTTGACCCCCCCACACCCCCCCCAAAAAAAAAAATTGTTAGATGCCAATAGTAAGTCAACAGGTTGTTTGGAAGTTAGTATGCTAATATCTTTGGAAATATGACATATTCAAATTCAGAGATGTTTTAAGATGATTGAAATTTACTTTTGTATGACTAGCCACTGGCTGAAAAGCTAAAAGCAAAGCATTTTATTTTTACTACAAGTAAGGTACTGTTTGCTCATAAGCCATTACTGGAACAACAATTCTGAAAAATGTGAACTATTCCTTTAATTAATGCAGGGAATCAGGACAAAAATTTCCTCCGGGGAAGCAATCAAGCTCCCTTCTGGGGTGGAATGTGTCAATACAGATGAAGCAAAGGTTGAATTTGTAAAGAACAAAAATAAATCTGGTGGTGCCAGGCAGGCTGGCAGTGGGCATGAGAGGTTGAGGCAAATTCCTGTGCCCAACCAAGGCAAACAGAGCGGGTCAAAAGGCAGTGCTGAGCCGGCTAAAGTTAGACGAGCACCTCCACTTTAGATCTCTGTGATAACAAAACAGACTACAGACAGAGTAACTTGATCTTGGAAAGCAGTAAGCCATGAATGTTAGAGCTTTTGTGATTATTTCCACAATTATAGTACCTTGGAAAAATATTCATCCAATTTGAACTCTCACATTTTAAACTTTAATGTAATTTTTAAAATTGTTTTCACAAATGATTATCAGAAAAATTCACAGCTACATTTATCCTGGGGTATGTCTCTATCAACTTTCACATCCAGAGACTGCCATGCAAAGCCTGAAATTCAAAAATTACAGGCCCATTTCTAAGATTTATTTTTTTAGATTTCAGTCATTCACCCAAATGTTCACACAATGATGAAAGTAAGCTACTACAATGCAGCCACAGCTGCCATGCACCAGTCCCTATGACCACCACCCACAGGCAATGCAGACAAGTGTCTTGCCCATGGACACAACTGAGACTGAAGCAAGGGATCAAATCGACAACCCACCGATTACTCCTACCACTGTCACCACTATTGCCCCAAGGAGAAAAATAGAAGATCTTTGTTGAGTTACAGCCTCACCGGCTTTCTTAAGTACTTCTCCAGGCTTCTCTAGCATCTAGTGATATTCTGCCAGGAGATTTGAGGGCAACAACACCAATGGCTCTACTGGATCTAACATCTCCCTTGCAAACCATTGATCATAGTATTTTGGTTAACAAACTTCATAAGCGGGTCTATCAGATATGGCTCTTAACTGGTTTCACTATTATCTTTTTGATAAGATAATTCAGTGATACTGCAAAACAAATCATGTCAGATTCTAGTGATGTCTTGTGTGAGGTACCGCAGTATTCAGTACCAAAATCTATCCTCTTTCTATTTTATGTTTTAACCAAAGACCTATTCATTGGAAAGTTCGCTGACAGGTTCCATAATTTCTGCACTGTTGGAATGTAATAAAATATAATAAAACTTGTGGTTAAAATGTGGAAAAGATGACAGGCGTGCAACTGAGATTAATGTTTTTATTAAATATATCACCTTTTTTCTTTTATTACATGTCAGTAACAAAAGTGTACATAGAGTTAGTCACTTTGGAATAGATCCACATAAAATACAATTCTCTCTCCAACAGCAGCATGTATACAGAGCCGAGTCAAGCGGCTCACTCTTTGTGGTCATGTGGTCAAAGAGGACAGAAACATCAACAAAAAAAAAAATGACAGCAGACACGTAAATATTGGAGGTAGGTTAATGTAGAGATACCCGTTTGAGAGGAGGCTCGGGAGAACTGCCACCCATCATGCTATCTGCAGACCCATGGGATCATGGGAAATGATTTCTGAGAGTGTAGAGGATTCCCAACTGAGAGCTTTTGCATTAACTGATGTATAATTTCATTAAATAAAAAAAAAAAAACAATATAAAAATAATAATAAAAAAAGACATGAAGTGAAAAGGAATAAGAAGATCATTTAGAAAAACTTCTAAATGAGATTTGGTCACTCAGTGCTTTTGTTCTTGCTTGGTTTTTTTCTCAAACCAAACCTCCAGACAGCTCCTTAAGGGTAGAGCGAGCTCAACTCAGCTGTGGAGCTGTAGGGGCCAAGATACATATATACACTTTATACACTCATAAACATAATAAGGTAATAACAATAAGGCAAAAAAGATATAAATACTCATGAATAATTACAAATAACAAATAAAAAGCAATAAAATAAATAAGGCTATAGAGCATAATGTAAATGCATTAACATTAAAATCTCCTTTACAGAAAAAACAAAAATAGATTTTCTTTGTGTCTTTGGGATGGGAGTTTGTAGAGGAAGGGGGGGTTGGGGTTCAGGGTGGTTGGGACCTATAGCCCCGTAATGACAGTGTACCTGAATTAAACACCACCATGGACAAGGTCAATAAATAACAGCTACCCAAAAAAAAAAAGGAAAAATAGTGGCTTGCTTCTTCGTTTCTTTTTTTTTCTTCTTTTTTTCTCTCTTTCACTGCGAGATCGGACCAATCTCTTTAAGGACACTCGGCATCTGCAGGCAGGTCGCTGGAACTTAAAAGCTTGCCATTCCAGGTGTTCACGCACCAACATCGCCCCTTTTGTCCGTCCAGAGATGATTCACACTGTCGGGGAAACAGAAACAGAAAGCCTTCTTATTTCAACTGCTTTCATTTTCACAGATCACGAGGCACTTATCAGCTTTAAAATGAAACTTGGTGCATATCAAGTTACACATGGTTTCAAAGAACAGTCAAATGCCTTTCAGTACTATTACTATGGTTAAATTCCTGTACAGAGTGTAAACAAAATGTTAGCTCTGAGAGTTTTCTCTGGCTGTGTCAGATTTCCTGTCTCCAACCTATCGCTGCACACTGCTAGTCAGCTGGCTCGATAAGGCTACTGTAGTTTTCCCTTGCCTACCAAAAAGACACTTTTGAAAAAACATGAACAGTCATGGTGTGGAAACTGAAAGAATACCACCCAACATTTTTTATTAATGTAGCGTTGCTGTTTTAAAGCTGCAGCTGGGAAGCAATGAGTGGGATGTATGAACAGCTTCCAACTGCAGCCGCTACCTAAGCAGATAGCCTGACTAATTACCCAACTAATAGCTTGTAAACTTGCTGAGCAGAACACATGTGGACTATATGGAATTAAATAATTTTGCTTGGGTTTACATATCAAAAACAGAATAACACATGCCAACATTAACATAAGAGTTTTAAAGAATATATGAGAGTGATTTTGTTGCATTACCAATCCCGGCATGCTTTCCGTATGTATCTCATATAGGTAAGAAATTAGATAAGTAATGGGCCCCAGATGGGATGGTCTACAGCTTACATAATGGCTCCGTGTTAATCACCTCTACAGGCTGGATGCAGAATAACTGTGTGAAGAGGAATCCCATATGGGTCCAAGATGTACTGCACAATTTAAACTGATTTTATTAAGGCCAATTTGAGACCCAGTAAGACCTGCTGCTTTGGTTTAGTCAACCAAAGCAGATCTCCTATGAGAAGCCTGAGAAAAATCTGCTTGAAGCTCACATACACAAGTTTGCTGAGAAAGCTTGCAACAAATAAAATATCATGTTTCATATTTATGTATTAATTGATTTGAAAATACAAAACAAAAAACAACAACTCTTATGATAACTTGTGTAATCATGCTGTGCAAATCTTAGCCTCACCAATGCCTAAAGTCTGTGTTCATCATCCTCAAAAGACACCAACCTGCTTGGGTTTGTAAAGGCCACGCTTGTCACAGTTGGGGAGGTAGAATTTGGTGAATTTATCTCCTTGTTTCTCTTGGGATTTGGTAATCTTGTCCAAAGCAGTCACCAATTCCAGATGGCAAGGACCCTAAACAGAAGAAGCAGCGGCGAAAGGATTAATCAAAACATCATTATCACTTTTTCGCAAGCAGCAAAAACACGGGGGTTCCGATATCAAACTACAAATAAAACTTAAGGAAACATGAGTCTCGTTGCATCCCTCTAATTTCAAACAGCGCGCCAGCTCCCCCTGGTGGTCACCGGTCATCTTTAAAAAACCTCCAAAAAACTTTCATCCTCTCAAAAATCTACATTTTCACGCCAGCAACGTTTGTCTCACCTGCTCCACCAGTTTCCTGCGAATGGCGATGAGTTTGGCTTTCATGCTCTCCTGAGCCTCAGTCACAGCCCGCGGGTCAAAGGGGAGACCGGGGAGGTAGCTGGAGACTGTGATGGCTGAGTTCTCCACCTCAGCGTCTGGCTCTCCCTGGTCTGGTGGAGGAAACAAGCAAATGAATGAATGAATGAATGAATGAATGAGGAAAGAGTCTGACTGGCTGGACTTAAATCACATATATGAGGAACTCGTCTGATTCCAGCGGTGCGGCTGTGGGATGTGTGACCGTGGACGTGGGAGGCCTACCTTGAGTCTGGGGCTCCGGGGTGGGCGCCGGCGCAGCGCTCTCCGTGCATACGGCCTGTCCGCGGGTGAGGGAATGCAGTGGCCGGGGGTCGCCGGGTCTCGGAGTGCATCTCAATCCGGAGCCACACGGCGCCGTGTAGATCCCGCACAGCTCCCCCGCCTTCAGGGCGCAGGCGAGGCAGCATCCGCAGCCGGGCTCCCGCAGCACCTCGGCACAGCCGGGCGCCACCGCCGGACACTGGCTCAGCCGTTCCGGGGTACACGGGGCGCATCGGATCGGTTCTGACCCCACCACCGGGGACCCCAGCGTCACCGTAACGAGCAGCGAGCACACAGCCACTGCCACAGCTACGTGCCTCAATCCACGCATAGCCAACATGTTCTGAGTATCAAATTGGAATATGTAATAAAGAGCAGTTCAGAGAAAATTTGCAGATGAAAAGGCGCCGGACTGAATTCCCACGATTGCTACTCTGTGCCTTTCGTGTGATTTTTGGAAGATGTCTAACTGTGCGTTGCGCGCAGCCGTATTTATAGCCGGTCGCTCTGTGAGTGTTTGACGCATCGGCGTTATGAATGATTTCTGAAAAGAAGGTGTAATGATACGATGAGCTCTGATTGGCCCGTCCGTGTCCGGTCATGCCGCTCATTTGAATACAACGATCACGTCAATATTTATTTTGGAACAGGCGGTGCTTGGCACGTATTGCTGACGACACCAGTGTTTGATGTTGCAATCAAGGACCCCCTCTTGCTCCCCACCCCCCATTCTCACGCGGGTGCTACCCCAAACCGCCGTATTTTAAGAACAACATACAGGCATTAAAGTCAGTTTCAGCTTATTTCCATAACTTGAAAGGGGAATGTGTTGTCACTCTGGAGCTGAGCTGGTGATTACTTTAGTGCCTGATTTCTGCTCTCACACAAACGAGCCTCTATTTTTGACATTATTGTCTATTCATGCGTGCGATTCTTTATTAATTGTCCTCAAAATAACGCCTTACACAACTTTGGGAAAAACTAATAGCCTAATGAGCGCAAATTACGCACGCCCACGCTGCGCGCAAAGAGCGTGGGTGCGCTGAGAACGAACTGGCCGCTCCAGTTTGACATGAGAAAGCATCCCGAGCACTGCGGCGGGATAATAAAGCCAAGTTTCAGAAATAGCAGCGCGAATAAGGGTCGCCGTTTTTGCCAAGGGACGGGGCGACTCGGGACTTCGGTATGCGCGCACAAAAGTCGGGCTTTGGAGTTCTTCCAGGAGATGTCCCGCTGTAATTACCCTTTTCCTGGGGTTAATAATAGACCGGAGCTCTGAATCGGGGCAGTCTGACATGACCACAGACACGTCCCTCGCATCGGCTTCCTCTGGTG
>NW_015114701.1:38043-41849 GCF_001443285.1 Poecilia latipinna | reverse complement strand
GGCCCCGCGCCGCCCCGGCGCCGCGCGGCCGCGGGGGGGGGGGGGGGGGGGGGGGGGGGGGGGGGGGGCTGTGAGGGTCCCACGTTGGACAAACCTGCACGTTTTCACGGCTTGCTGCAAAGACGGCTTATGCACTGTCACTCCTGCCCAGAATGTGACAACGTTCCCCCCATTTACAATCACCCTTCCATGGCATGAACCCTTCCGCTGCTTCACGCCCTCACCTGGGCCTCATGACACATTTCAATTAACAGCCATCTCCTGTCTCACTTTCTGATGCAATGCAACGGAGTCCTCCTCTACATGCAACTGCTTAATGGGGTTGCATCATCTGACTACTGGTGTTAACCGTCACTCTCACTGATGCCCAGATTCCTACCTCGCTGAGTCTCCGACTAAACAAGCCTTGAATATAATCTGGTGTTGCTAAGAACATTTTCTACCACCCGTCCCATGACACATCCAGGGATGGGTGGTTGAGAAGAAAAGGTGCAATTTTATTTAACTGAATCATATTCTTTTATCAAGGTGACATGCGACAAAACTGCTGAATTTTAAGCTAAATGTCGAGTCAACTCATCGCTTTAATGACGAAAAGGTTTAAATATTAAAGGCAGTTCTGAGGTAAATGTGGGATCTAACCTGGATGTACTTATTAAGTTCTCCCGTGATGCATAGTGCAAATTATAAAGCAGATATTGATTATACTCAAAACAATCACCACTCATAAATGTTATCTGTATATTTTTTATTATATATTTTAGTGAAGTAAGGAAGTTTCTAAAGCTAGTTGTAAAAAAATACAAGCTCTTTAATGAATATGTCTACTGTAGAAAAACACAAAACTCAGGTATCATTGATGACTGTCTTTTTAGAGATTTATATCATGTCATAATGTTATTTCCTCATTAAAACCATACCTGAAGAGTTTCTTTAATGTTTTTTCATGTATGTTTGACAAATTCTTGAATTTCCATCGGCAGCCATTCAGGGTGCCCAAATGTTAGCTCTCACAAAGCTCCGCGTTTTCCACAAACCTCTTCCTTGGAACTGTGGTCTCCAGCAGAGCCACGACCTCACAGAGCTCCCCTCTCCTGCGCCTTACCCTCTAAGCTCCTTCAGACTAGTGGCAGCAGCAGTTAGGAAACACCTGGTGGAGCTGCACCCCTGCTGAGCTTATCGTACAAACTATTTCTCAGTCCAACACGCCTAATAAGAGTTGTAAATGGCGTAGTGGAGGAGCATTGTTGTGATAACGTGAAAGAGTAGGAGCTTCTTAAAGAGACAGAGGCTATTTTAAAGGCTCAAATTATGAAGTTAAATAACTTGTTATGTCATGTTAGATATATACTTCATTTCTTTTAAGGATTGGAGCTGGCATACTTATTTGGCACATAGTGAACTAAAGTAGTTCACTATGTGCCTGGAAACTATGTAATTACATCCCTTTAAAAATGGCCTATTAAATTAATTATAAACAGTGTCTGCACTATTTGGAAGTCTGAGTGACAAAAATAGTAATAAATTTGGACACACACAAGAAACACTTTAACCATTTATAATTTAAAAATGCCTATATTTTGTGCAGTCAAATTTCCACGTAATCTTTTAAAGTAGTCTATTACAGCAGTTCCCCAACAGTTTTTTAGGGGCATAGCAACCTCTTTACAGATATTTATCAGGCTAATGGTATTTTGTGAAGTGCGTGTTTAGAAAATAAAGAGGGGGAAATGAAATAAAAATAAAGAAAAACAAGGGACTTCTTTCTTAGNTTTTNTTTTATATTGTTTATTTCCTTTTAACTTCTTCCAGTTTCTTTTTAAAGTCTGTTTGGCTGTGAACACAACAGTTTGACCTCAGTCACATGAAATAAGTCTAGATTTTGCTATGATTTTTATTTTTGTTTTCTTGGGATTTAGTTTATCTGAACAAATTAATATCTTACAGAAACAAGCAACATGCGCCTAAGACCCGAGAGAAGACCTGGGAGATGAATTTTCCTTCAGTCGGTCATCTCCTTTATACAATCCAATACTTTTTTAGAGAATTACCATTTTAAGACTAAAGTATCATTTTTTTTGTTTTGTTTTGTTTGTCAGTCAAGACATTTTAATTAATATGCCCTCGTGATTCATGGGTGATTTAAGTTGTTTACACTGCTATTTCGTATGTCCTTGGTTTGAATACTGAACTGAAGGTTGCATGTTCAAAAGCTGCCCTTGGATGAGGGATTTCATTTATGCTTGGGTTTACTGTATGTCTTTATGCTGCTACATGATGGCCCTGCTAATGGTGCTTATGTGACGGTCATTGCTCATTGACTACACATGTGTGGTGTAAAGTTAATTGAATGTTTATGTGTGGTTTTGAAACTAATTGAAAGTAATGTCTTGGAAGTAAAGCAGAAGATGAGTAATAAATTTGAACTTGTTATTCAGATTTCCTGTTACATTTCAGCAAATCAACAAAAGTTTGATACTGATCAATCTTTGTTTAGTTTTTGTTTTCTTTTAGAAGCAACACATCCTGTGTTATTTCATCACAGAGAATAATTCTGACATTATCTGTAAGTTGTTACTTTATAGTTTCTGTAACTTATCTTACCGATTAAATATTTTCTTTACATTCTTTTATTTGATGTTCAGTATAATAATTTGTTGCATACAAAAAATATACACTTTGACCAAGTAAGTTTAGAAAAAATCTGAAAAAAAAAGCCCTTTAGTAAGTCAAGAAAAACTTTGATCAAAGTCTCTGTACTGCATTACAAGAAACGGTTGCTGCTTGAAAGGAAGATGCAATTTGCAAATACAGACCACACCTAAATAGTGAAGACAAAATGGAAAAGGTGGAAAGGTTGACAATATTTGGCTGCAGTCCAAGACAGGTTTTCAGCTAAGTAGAACAAGTCTGAACCCCCTTTGGCAAGGTAAAAAAAAAAAAAAAGAAAAAGAAAAGAAAAGAATATTTGGAGGTGAAAAGGGAGTAAAAAGGTGTGAGGATCCCATGAAGCTGTTGAATGAGATGCTTTTAAACAGAGGCTGAAGTGGGAGGAGTTCAGGTATAATCTTTATCCCAAAACTGTATTATTTTACAACCAAATAAAGATGGCTGAAGTCAACAAGAGATCCATTATCACTTTTGGAGAGATCAAAGCTGAAAACTTGGGCTCTTTTGAAATGTCCTTACATCTTCAACATTTCTAGAAAAGTGGAAGACTCATTTTAAAAACAAACAAAAAAACAAAAAACAAAACCAAGAAGTTCATAAAATGTACTGAAGCAGTGCATGATGACATGGCTGCTCTCGTTGTTGCAATGCATTAAAGGACTTCCTGTTGGCTGAGAGTGAGCAAAAACAAACCACACTTGGACATCCTGTAGAACAAATTGTATAAGCTGTACATGAAAACACGTCACATGTTTAAATGGAGAATAGCTTTTCTTTTTTTCTTTTTTTTTTTTTTTTGGAGTTGTCACATCTCACTAAGCCAGAGCAGATTCAAAGCTGCAGAGATTTATTTTAAACTTTTTGTTGCTAGTCTAAATTTGAGGAGAATGTGCAAAGAAAAGACACAGAAGATGATAGAGAACGTTTCTGTAAAGTAATTTTAAACCATGCAAGTATAACAAGATAAAACACAGTAAATGATCATGTTAGCTGACATAAAACAAGGTGAACTTTTGCAACTTTATAGACAAAAAACAAACAAAAAATACATCTATTACAATTTTTAATTTTTTCTCATAATTGTTAGCTATGTCCTTTCACGTCTTGGCGCATATATATATATATATATATATATA
>NW_015114701.1:27613-34933 GCF_001443285.1 Poecilia latipinna | reverse complement strand
TTATATATATATATTTATATATATATATATATATATATATATATATATTTATTTTTTATTTTTTTTTTTTTTGAGTGAGATAGCATGTTTGGTTTCATATCAATGAATCAAAAATATGTGAGAATGCTTTAAATGCATAAAGGCAGTTTGCATAAGATGAAAGAATGACTTAGCAGTTCAACTGTGTTGATTCAAATAAAGGTTGTACTAAACTGCATTTATTACAAGCAGTCTTTCTCAAATACCGTTTCTCATTTGCTAATTTATGATGAATTGAGATTACTTTTCAAATGAAATATATATAATTTTTTTGTGTCACTCCTGTAACAATACCCTCACCTGCTTTAAAGTTAGAGTAAAACGTCAAGCAATCTGCCAGTTGCAAAAAAAAACATCTTTAAAAATAGGATGTATTTTTCCTCTGGCAGTGTTGTTAATGATACATAGAAAAAAATAGGTGGAAACTACATCCATGATGGTAAGACAAATTAATATTTGTTTTGCATGCCCTTTAAGAATGAAAAACAGTAGCAAACCTTGATTTGTACATGTATGGTGTGCAGCATTTGAATTTACCTGAAAATGTAATGATGTATGCAGAGCATACTTCTGCAGCAGTCACACTACATACAAATTAATACGCTTCTTATTAATTTTTAGGTTTAGTTTTTTAAAATGAATGTGTCAGCTATTAAAAAAAATATATATTATTGATTAAAATGGTTGTTTATAAAATCTATGTCATGTAAAAAAAAAAAAGAAAAAAGTTTGCTTTTGAAGCCACAAAGTAACACAACCGTATGTGTGTGGAAGGTCACATGCTTTGTTTTTTCCACCTTGCTTTACTAGAGCTGGTTCTCCTGTTTAAAGGTTTCATAATTTTGATCTGAAGTTAAAGGTTGTCCTCAACATGTTTCCCGATCCAAGCACACCTTGTGTCCCCAGCTGAACTGTGATGTAAAGATGATGTGGTGGAGTGGTGGCTCGAGGTCAGATGATCATCTGCAGTCCTGCAGCTCTTCCAACCTAAATCCCTTAAAAATAACTTTTAAAGTCATCTGCTGTGGTATGGCAGCTTTGTGGTATGGCAGTGCCTGGCATGGCTGGAAAAACACAGCATGGGATCGTGTTTAATTAGCAGGTTGATGCAAAGAGGGAGAGACATGCAGCATTAAAACATGTGAAGTATTCACATTGAAGGGCCACATGTCAGATTCTAGAGGCGGAGTGGTCAAATAAAGCCGAGTCATCCGAGGTCACGGACAGACCCACTTTCTCAAAAACATGTCCACACAGCGGGCTTCATCGCCACAAGCCGCCGCCGCTGGGTTTGTGTTTTGGAAAAGCGTTGAAGGAGAGGGCCTCTCTCTCTCTCTCACCTCTTTCAGGTGTCACATGATAAGGAGATCAAACGGCGCTTGGCATTGAACGTCCCAGGAGTGGAATGTTTGTCTTTGACGTGAGCAGCAGGGAAAAACAGTCGGTGTTGTTTCAGGGGGTTCTCACACACACAGTCAAATACAAATGGAGGTCTCCAGGATCCACGTGTGATGATTCAAAGCTTCCCCTCGTCTTCAGGGTGTGAAGAGCCGGTAGCCGCGACAGGTGATCGGAGGAAAACAGAGTTGTTTTGAACATCACCTCATAACAGAATCTGCATCCGTGTGAAGCCATGCTTGTTGCGTGAGCAGTACTGTAACTCGGCTCTGCAGGCAGTTTTCATTCCTTAAATTTCTGTCTGATTGTTGAAATTCTTCCTGCAGTTACAAGGATGGACAGTTTTCCACTAAAGGAAACTGTCACTTTTGAACATGACAGTAGCCACTGTCATGTTCAAAACATATTTAACATATTTATGTCATCATTTTAGAAGTTTTCAAGGTTCTGATAAAACAGTGCTTTGGGGAAATATAGTAATTTATTGGGCGCTTTTATGGTAGACCAACACAAAGTAGCACATATGTGTGAGACAGAAGAAAATGATATGTGGCTTTCCAACTTTATTTTATAAATACTTTGTACAATTCAAAAGCTTTAGATACAGCTTCAGCTCCAAACCACTGGTTTATCTTTCAATCAGCGTGGCACATCTAGACACTGAAATCTATATCTATTCATCTTTTGAGCATATCTCAAGGTCAGTTGGACTGGAAGTACTTAAGTTTGGACTTTGACTAGATCGTTCAACTGTGACAAGCATCTCTGTGCCTGCTGAAGAAAAGCATCCCCACAATATGATTCTGTCCCCACCTTATTTCACCATTGTTTCCACAAATGACCTTCTTCTACACGAAATGTACACTTGACTTATGGAAAGTGAACTTATTGTTGCTTCTTTCTTGATGTTCTTCCATAAAAATCAGAATTGTAGCAAGTATGAATAGTAATTATTCTGACAATAGATTCTCCTACCTGAGCTGTAGATCTGTGCAGCTCCTCCAAAGCAACCATTCTCAACTCGACTCTTTTTCTAGTTAATGTTCTCCATGTCCAGCCTTCAGATAAGTTTAGATAATATTACAGTTGTGCCATGCTTCCTTTTTTCAGACATGAGCTGAACGCTGCTCTGTGAATATTAACTTATCATTTAATCTGCTTTAAACTTCTCTTTATGGTTCTGTTTGCTTGCTAATGTTCCTCTGAGTTCTTCACAGAGAAGCCGTATTTAAAAAGATTAAGGAACAGACTATTGGACTCTTTATAAATTAGGAGACATCTGAAAGCAGCAGATTTTATTTGGGAGGATCAGAGCGAAGCGGGTCTTAATACAAATGCATCATACTTTTCTGAATTTTATTTGCAAAACAATTCCCTCTTTTCACTTTCTCTCTACTTTACTTCCCTGTAGGTCCTATTCTGAAGGTCTGTCACATGAAATCCCAATTACTCAGACATTTGTGATTTTAAGGACAATGTGGAAAAAATGTAGTTATGACTAGTTTGCAACATCCTGGATCAGTCATTTTTATACTTCACATAGGAAGAGAACAAAGAATAACCAAAGCCATAACCATTTAGCTCTTAATAAGAAATTAAATAAAACCAATTAAATGCAAGCATTGTACTGTTAAAATACATTTTAAAAAATGTATTGCAGTAGTTTGTGTCTATCTACACATCAGTCAGGGGTTCGACAAAGCAACTTATAATTTCCTTTGCTCTTAAACTAATCTTAGTAGATCTTCTGCACTGTATTGATTTTCTTCTTCGTTTATTGAAATCCAGAGGGATAGAGCACTAAGCTGTTAAATACAGGAATAGTTAAACTTTTTTAAGCTAGTTTCTGTGAAGTGACTATTAGTTTTCAGTATTAGCAACTATAGTTGATGTAAGCCCACCCTTTTTTTTTCCTTCAATCTTATTTTTTCAGTTAAAAAATTTCTTGTCCATGTTACTTTCTGGAGATGTGATTAGGCAGTATCAGACTATCTGTTCAGCTACGGCTATTGAGTCTGAGTTTTAGATGTTATTGATTTTAGATGTTCTTTTAGATATTCACCATAAATAAATTAAAAAAAAATTTTCAAAAATGGAGTATTTAGAAGTGCATAAATCATCCCTATCCTGGGCAACACTCTAAGGTTGCACTTGCTGAATGGACCCAAAAGTTGTGTATTTAACATACTTCAGAGGTATTTTATCTCCACCACCAGGTCATATATTTTCGATGAAATTTACTCAGTAAATGTCACTTTCACTCTACTCTCTTATTCTTATTCTTCTGTATTCTGGCTATATTGCTCCAAAAAAGTCCTGTTAAACTTCAGTGATGCAGCCCATTATTTTAATGTTTCATAGTTTTCTTGAATTGAACTGAATTAAGTGATCAAATAAAAAGAAAAAAGAAAACTGGCTGGTTGCATGAGTTTGCTAAGAAAAAATAGGAAGTAGAAATAATGACAATGGATAATTTGTGTATATACTTGTAGAGCAGGTCATATGAGGTAAGAAATCCCCTTTGCAAAGTGAGTGAGTGACAGTTTTCACTGTTTTGTAACAGTTTCATTTTAAGTCATCAAGATTTTTTTTTGATGTAGTCACTTTATTCTTTATGCTGTGTTATGCATTGTTTTCAGTGAGTTCATTGGTGTTATGCAGCTCAGCTCGACTGTACACAGTGGCCCCACGTGGCCTTGTCTCCAGTTCAGGAAAGTGGCACAGAGCAGATTTGTTTTTGCACGACATGTATTATTTGGATCTCAACCCAGCGAACAACCCGTCAATGGGACCGGTTGGGTTGTTTCCACTATCTGACCCTTTCTCTCTCTCTCTCTTTATTGTTGCAAATCTGGTTTTTGGGATTGGACCACTCTGTTCTGGGACACTTCTGTGGCGGGGCCTGTTTAATCGGCGTCCTCTCCCATGGCTGAGAATCAGCAGTCAGGAATGTGATCTGAGTGGGCACAATGACGCTTATCCTCCCCAACAAAGTTTTTTTCTTCTTCTTCTCCTCCTCACAAGATTTCCTTAATCGGATAATTCCTGTCTTATTGAACAAGGAGTGTAGATCATGGGCCGAGCTCTGGGAGAAAAACACTGGAGGAGAACTGAGGTCATTTATGACGGAGGAGTCTTGGACTGCTCTCACAGCTTTACAGTTCTGAATGGAGGGAGAGGTTTATTCATTAGGACCCCAAAAATCTTGGCGTGCTGCAGGATGGTCCACGTGTGTGAGTGTTTTTCGGTGTGTTTCCAAATGAGTGTGTATGTTTGCAAGTTTGTGATTGTACATTTGTGTGTGGGAAACCCAGGAAATCCAGTCTCCCATGCGCCAGCATCCATTGTGTTTGGTTTCCTCCTCTCTCTGTCCTTCTGAGTGACTGTGTGTGTGTTTAGCTGCAGAGCTTTCCTCTCTCGCTGCGGCTCTAATGAGACAGAGGAGGAAGTCCAAGCAGGAGGATTGCACTTGGCAGTGTTAACTCGAAACACTCTCATGAATGGGTCAGAGGATCTGTGTTGGTAGGATTATTATGTACTAGAAGAAAAAAAAAATTTAAAAATGGTGCTTTCATCCAAACTGTTTCTTCAGACACGCTTCTCCCTCCCCCCCTCTCTCCATCCGTTTGCAGATCCTTTCTTCATTCCCAACAGAACAATCTGTCCAGAACACGCACATCAAAGAATCCAGCACAGTAAATAAAGACTGGGAGATCATATGCAGAGAGGGAGAGCCGTGGAATAAACCCAGACGCCACCCTTTGTGATGTTGACTGGATTGACTCTCTGTGGTTCCACTTCGCCTCACTTTCAACTTTATTGTTTTCCGGGAGGAACGGATAAATATGCACAGCATGCTGCCGTAGGTTTCACAAAGTAAAATTTTAAATATGTCTCAAACACAACACTGTGCAAACATCTTGACTTGTTACATTTTATTGGATTTCTACAGGCTTCTGCGCTGTTTAGCAAAAATAAGTACATTTTATGTAGGTTGCCCTTTTCACATTAAAAATATCTCAAAGTGCTTCACAATGTAGTATAAAATAAAATGAAACAGAGGTGTGCACAAGATGTTATGAACAAAATGAAAAAAAAACAAAAAAACAACTGAAGAGGTAAGAAAAGTGGATGTAATGTTGGACGGCTAAAAATACCGAAATAAAAATAAACTACAGAGTAACAACTTTATGCCGTGACCATTATGGGAAGGCCGGTTTGAAAGGATCCTTTTTAAACTGCTTTTTAAAAGACACCACAAAGTAATCTGCGATCATCGAGTTTCCCAAAAACCACGAGAAACTTGCAAACGAAGTAACCTTTCTGTTACAGCTGCAGAGATACAGAAACAACTTTATGCCAGGGAAAATCCCTGATGGATGCATATAGGCTTCAAGGCAAGTGTGCATATTCCTGAGTCATCCGGTCGGAGTCAGAGACGTTGACTCTGACTCCGACTTCATGTATGCACCCTCTCATATATGCACTTACCTCATATATGCAAATGAGGTAAGTGCTTCTTACCTCATATATGCAGAACTACAAGTCATTCATGTTGTCAGTAGTTTTCATTTTAACTGCCAGATATTTTCAGGCTCTTTCAAGATGTTTCAAGTTCTTCTTTAGGCTTTAATTGTTTTCAAAATTTTAACCATCGGTTAATTAAAAAAATAATAGAGGAAAACTTATTGTCCTGATAGAGAAGAGAGCACATTCTGATCCCAAAAGCTTAGAAAAAGAAGCCCGGAAATAAATGTGGTGACATCATGTAATAAAACACAAACATAATGGACACATCTTTTGGAAACACATACTTTCTTTTCATGCTTACAGTCCTTGATGAAGTTATTTGTACAATTGTGAGTCTGAAGATTAAAATGTTGGTTCCCAACTCTGTTTTTCCACAGGATTTGTCAGCTTTCCACAGGTCATTGTGATCCATTGTCTTTCCAGGTTACTGTGACATTTGCTGCATGTTTTAAGGTGTTTTCCGCCACCGCTTCATATTCCATTACAGTGATCTGAGGAGACCAAACAAGCGGTAGCAGCACAGTTTAGGTTCGAGATGGTCACTACAGCTCTTACACAACATTGAGTTCACTGACCTGCTGTGTATCTGCACAGTCTGTCGTGTGGAAAACATTCACATTTGAGAACAACACACTTGCGGTGGGGAAATTCTTGATAAGAAACAGTCAGGATGGAGGATGTTGTTTTCCCCTCTTTTAATCACAAATGAGCAGGTTGGCCTTGTGCTGGACAGGAACAACTTTGTGAAAAAAAAAAAAAAAAAAAAAAAAAAAACTTTGTTGAAAGAACTTTTCAAATTTGCATAGTGAAGAGCTGGCCTATAATATGTTTAAAGCTAATGTTCTCTTATGTGATAAACCATATAGAATTTCTTCACTTTCAGCCATTTTCTATACACCATGCCTCAGCAATTTCTTTTTTGGGATTGCACTTACTGCCACAAAACTCAATTTTATATCACAGCTGAGGAAACAATATATACAGAAATGTCGTATATTACAATACTCCCTTTGAGAACTTGGAAGAAATGTCTCATAACTTAACTAGTGATCAGAATGTCAAAGTTTTATTTTTCTGGGACAAATACAAATAGTTTACCAGAACTATCGAGAGTATAACAGAATATCTTGTTGTTGCTGTTATTTTGTTTAGTTAAATAACTACAAAGGAGATTGATGGTAGAATAGGGAGAAAAGTTTTGAAAATCTTGCTATTCATAAACTTTGTCTCTCTTTTAAAAGTGTCAGGTTTAATATAGATTCTAAGTTACTATGATGAGTGATAAGATGAAATAAAATTGTTTGCAAAAACCTCTGCATATAAGCTGTGCCACAAAAGTTGCCACTATATATA
>NW_015114701.1:20302-24328 GCF_001443285.1 Poecilia latipinna | reverse complement strand
CTACAGTCTGATTTACTTTAGTAATGACTTACAAAACAGATCATAAAGCAATATTACAGTTATTTACCATTTTAAAGATTCAAAGAACAGGGCCATATTCACAATTTTCATGACAAAAATATTTTTGTGCTTGTGCTGCAAATCCAACACTTATTAATGCTGAGGAACTTCTCTGACGTAAATCACTTGAAAATACATTCCAACTGATCTGGACAAACAAAAATACAAGAAAATGGAACATTTACATTTCACCAGATGCTTTTGGGGGGAAGGGTTATGTTTGTCCTCCCACGCTGTAGCTTCCAGCAGAGTTTACAGTAAGGGATGACACACAGGGGCATTGAGCAAGCATTCAGAAGAGGGTCGTTAATCCTGCACAGCGCACTGGCCTACTGCTATCCTCTCTCTCTGCAGCGTGATGCAGGTGGCTGTTCCGCTGCACCACAGCTGCAGAAGAGGTCCGAAAAGGCTCATTTCCTCCTCTTATCTCAGAGTGTGCGAATGTTTACGCTGGCACGTCTGAGTCAGACATGCTTGATTGTATCTAACAGTCCAGCAAGTGGTAAACACTCGCATGTGTGCACACATACACACACACATTTTTTATTTTTTTTTATTTTTTTTTCAGATATCAGCAAATGGACTTTTGACATCCTCTGTGGTGATTGCACACAATCACCGTGAATCACAAAGCTTAAAGACGAAAGAGCTAGGAGGAAGGGTTCACTGGTTTATCATTTGCCAGCTGGAAAACACAACCTTGGTGTTTACATGTTGGGGCATAAACTTGTTTTGTTGCCATGACAACTGTCATTCAGGATGCTGAGCATGCCACACCAGAGGCTAAGTACGCACACACACTTTTTACGCTGTTGATGAATGTTTAGAGGTCGGTTCTTCCTGCAGCAGGACTTGAAACATCCTTTCACTCTCAGAAATGGACATGAGGATAAGACCCCACTGTTGTTTTGTTTTTCTCTGTCCCCTAACAAGGAAAACAAGGCATGAGAACGGGGAAAAACAGAAAAACCCCTGAACATGATCCATTGAGGCCCTGGACTCTTTCAGAAGATAGGAATGTGAGAAATTCTCCCTCAGGACAATCTTAAAAATAATTACTGCATATTTCAGCCTTCAAAATACGTCACAGACATACGTTAGTTTCAAAACATATAAACACAACAAAAGCCTACAGGTAAGCCTATTATCTCCAGAGTGAAACGTAAAAAATGGCTGCTAACTCAGCATTATTTTAAATTTGAGCCGTTTGTAGAACTATCATTTTGCAGCAATTATTTCTAGTTACTTTCTTTGAAGAAATCTCTCACATTGTTAGAGATAAATAATCTCCTGTTTTTTTTGGTTTTTTTACACTTCTAATAACTTGGGTTTTCAAACATTTGTTTCTGCATAGTTCTCTCAAGTTCCTAACACAGCATTGAACTCAAGTTGAAGTCTTGACTTTGACTGGGTCGCTGAAGAATTTTTATTCTTTTCTCTTTCAGACATTATTTTCCAGGTTTCAGCTGTCAGACAGATGCCCTCACATTTGGCTCTATAAGCTGAATAACAAATATTCATCTGTTGTTCAAAGCATACCAAAGTCTTGGCAGAAAAGCACAAGTCATTACTTCTCGCCACTGTACTCAACACTTGGAATGCATTCTGGAATGCTTGGACATTAAATTGAAATAAATACACCGTTATTGTGGGTCTCTTGGCTTCTGCATTAGTTTTCACCTTCTCTGCTCTGGCAGTGTCTTCGCAGGTTTGCAGTTGTGCCGTTCCCTTTGAATTTTACGTGATGGACTGAGCAGTGATCTATAAGATCTTCAATGCTTGGTTTGTTGTTTTCTGGCCTAGAACTGCTTTAAACCTCTCCTCCAGGCCTGCCTGCTGTGTTTATTCACTAATGTCCACTTACAAACATCTGGGTTTTTCACAGAACAGCTGTGTTTAAACTGAGATCAAAATACACAATGGTGGACTCTATTTACTAACAATATAACCTCATGAGAAAAAGAGGGCTGATGCACCCACACTTGATTTTTTTTATTACTCATATAACATTTCGAAAAACCTTTATGACTTTCATTTCAGCGTTACAAAATGTTAAAAGTTCAGGGGTTGTGAATTCTTTTTTTCACAATAATGTCATCCAATCGTGCCAACCAGTCATTATATTTGCATTATCAGTGTGAAAGCAACATCGAGCGGACACTGAGCTCCGTGTTTATCTTACATCGGCTACTTGTTTTCTTCTGACTTTACGTAATGCTGAACAACGTTCTATAGCCTCTCTGTGGGAACTCTGTGGGTAAAAATGAGCACAGGTGTGTTCGTACTGCAGGAGACAACAACCCTGCTGGCTTTATTTTTATAATCTTTATAATACGTCAATAATCTCGCAGTGCAAACACTTAGTATAAAATATCATCTTTAACAAAATGTACATTCACATAAAACATTTCCATAAATACATCTTCAACAAAAGGAACCTGACAAATATCAAATAATTTAGAATATATCTCAGAAATAGACAATATCAGCAGGTAATACCTACATATAACAACTAAAACCCGTATCATACAGTATGAAAATATCCAATTTACAGGAAAAATATTATGCACAAATAATTTCCAATAACTTTCCATCAACGTTTTTAAAGCAACTTTATAAAAATCCTCATTTCAAAGCTCAAAGAAAGCATCTGAGATACTAGATATTTAATCTATGTTAAAGATAAGTACAACACCTTTGTCATTTAAATGCTCCAAAATTGACACTTGCCTTTGTTTTCAGTTTAAAAAAAAAAAAAACTGTCCAGGAACAGTTAAAATAGTAAAAATACAGGCATTCAACACACAAAAAAAAGATCCCACGAGCACCGTAGCCACACGCATTCAGTTGTGCTACAGCTCGACACGAAAAGTTTGATATGTTTATGAAAATAGGTTGGCACGTTTGAAAGAAACAGCTACCTTTTTTAAAACAGCAAAAGCAGGGAGGAGGTCTAGGAGGAGGAACCCCCTCGCCTCCCTGCCCTTCCAAACCGATCTGCTTCGGCCTGGTATCTATCCTGAAATACATCCTCATTAAGATTCACACACCGAGCTTATAAAGAAGACGTGTCAATAAAGCACCTTACATTCAAGAGGAACCGCTACTGTTAGCGCATGCATGAGGACGACATTAAAAAAAGAGCCTCGGCGTGTGTGCTGCTTGGCCTGCATCCGTGTTTCATCAAAGCATGCATGTATGAGCCGCAGGCTTGCAGGCATTGCATGCAAAAACTGATTACAGGAGAGTTAATGGCTGTGGTAAGCCGTACTGTGAGTGCTATACTATAAAATAAATCATCTGGGTTTGCATGACGAAGCCAGAACCAGAGGTTTGGGTGTCTCCTCATATACGCACACATTTTCTTTTCTCAACCGAGACGGTTTTGAGTTGAATAAAAATAGCAGAATAGAACATTTTAACAGGAGCATAAATGTCTTCATAAACAGAAAAAAAGGTTTTCTTTTAAAAAAAAAATAAAATAAAAAATTCAGAGAGAAAAGAGGAATCACACCAAACTGAAACAAAAGTTCTCTAAGTCATGCTTCAACTCCACAGAGATAAAGACCAGTGTGGCTAGCTACGCACACTCTATTAGCTACAAACACCATCAGGTCAACTTAGGACCCAGCAGGCTACAGCATGCAAAGAGTGAATGCGCCGAGATAAGAGACAAACTGCTTTATTGCTACACTTTGACGAGGAAGAGTCTGGAAGTCAAGCATCACAGGGAAACGGACGGCAAACGCGACTGAAATGCAGCAGTGGCATCATGCACTTAGAGAAATTTTCTTTAAAAAAAAAAAGTTACGTGTGCCGTCTGAGGGTTTAGTAAGGTGAACGGCATCCCAGACCCGTAACTGCCTTAAGGCAATACCTTGTTTTGTTTTTTGTTGGTTTATTTCTTTCTTTCTTTTTTTTTTTTTTTTTTTTTTTTTTTTTTTTTTTTTTTCTCTCTTCTTCTTT